>NW_027185764.1:56138202-56169836 GCF_028583685.1 Petaurus breviceps papuanus | reverse complement strand
AAGAAGAAGAAGAAGAAGAAGAAGAAGAAGAAGAAGAAGAAGAAGAAAATACTGTATACTAGATACAGGGTATACTGAAGTTGAAATTTAACAGTGCCTGCACTTAAGGATCTTACAGTTAAATAAAGGATAAGGCGTGCCAATAAATATAGCACAAAGTAGAATGTGACTGATGAAGATGAGATCCAGACAAAGTACTCTGGAAATTTTGATTAATGGGAGATCACTTTTACCTGGGAAGATTATCAAAGACTAAAATAAGTGAAAGGAAGGGGAAGGAATAAGCACTTATTAAGTACCTTACTATATTTGAGCATCTATCTTAAGCACTTTACATGTATTTCATTTAATCTTCACAACATGCTGTTCAGATACGTACAATTATTAACTCTATTTCACACAATTGAGACAACGTCTAAGTGATTTGTCCAAGGTCACACAGCTGGTAAATCAGGTCTTCCTGACTCTAGGTTCAGCATTTTGTCCACTGAACCACCAGCTGCCTTGAAGAAAAGTAGAAGATAAAGAAAAGTGCAGAGTACCTACTCATATGGATGAATGTGGATGACTGCATGATGAAACAAGGGAAGATTTAATAATTCAGTTAAGTGAATGAAGGAGAATTAAGACAGGTTTGAGTTAGATTGTGGAAAACAAGTTATATATGGAATTAATAAGATATAATTAAAAGAGAGAAGGGAATAGAAACAAGAGGAGTTGAAAAGTTTCCTGTGGTTCATGGGGTTTAGTTGGGACTTAGTAGGGCAGGAAGGGCAAGAAGGATACAGCCCTATATTATTCTGTAATGGGAAGCAAAGTAGTATTTAGGTCCTTATTTCAGCTATTTAAATGACTTTGAAGCTTGTGTTTGACTGTGTCAAGTCTTTGTTGGAAACAGTATACAATATGTTGACCAAGAAACCTAGAGGAGTGTGGAGAACTTCTCTACATCATCACATGGAGCCCAAGGTGGGAGGAACTTGCCCAAATTACAGAATGGGAAGGGTGCAACAGAAAGGGTGGAACAGGAAGGAACAGAACAGATAAAAGCTCAAGCAAGAGCTGGGATCATGTAGAATTGAGAAGGAGAACACTTATGGTGGCAGCACTCTGTTTGCTCTGTCTGCCTTGAGGTTGCTTTGTCAGACAGAACCAATCTGTCTGTTGATTTGTATTTGTGTTACTTTGTCAGAAAGAAGCACTCTGTTGACTTGTGTTGATTTCACAGAGAGAAAGTGAATTGAAATGATAGTGCCGGCAATGTATGTAAATATTCTTGTTACCTGGTTGAGCTTTGTTTTTCTAGAAACAGAAACTGTGAAGAGCTTCGAGTGTAGCAGTCCTGGGAGCTTCAATATGGAAGAGTAGTGGAGAGCTGCCTCCAGATAGCAGTTAGGTGAATCCAGGCAAGAGCTGGGAGCATGGAGAAGAAGCCATGGAGTTCGGAAATCAGTATTGAGTTAAGATGAAAGGACTTTTGCTTGAGTACTCAACACTGACTAATGTGATTGTAACTTACTTTTGAACTAGGGATAGATGGCATTTGTACTTTTCGCTACACCTTAAGAGGATACTTAGTAGTAACTGATGATATTGTAGCAAATGTGGCCTAGGGGTGTATGATCTTCGTACTTTCTACTACCCCTTAAGGATGATTAGTTTAAGGATTATTGTAAGACTGAAATTCACTTGAGTACTTTATATTGATTGTAGAGATTTTGACTTATTAATAAGGTAGCCACATAGTTTTAAACAAAATATATCATTCAATAAGTTATGTCATATTGTTGTAAATGTTGTGCTTTATTTTCTTGAGTGTTTTGCTTTAGTTTATTGCTGAATAAATAGAGAGTTCAGTATACTATGCTATTAGATCCTTAAAGTTATTCATAGCATCAGTGCTCAGGAGAGCTGTTTGTGATTTTATAGATACCAATGATAAGAGAGTAGGAGAAGGATAGTCCAACAAAGAAGGATGAGAATTAGTGGTTAAAAAGCAAATGAGAGGGAATACAGGAGAGAAGGTTTATATTTGTGAAAGGCTACGGAAAATTCAAGAAGGGGGGGAGGAAAAATGAATCTATCAATTAAAGAGTAATCAGTGTGTGTGTGTGTGTGTGTATTTCCCCTTAGGAGTTTGCCAGTGAAGGAGTAGGATTAGATAGAGGGTGGGATGCTAAATTTAGGGTAGGGGTTAAGGAGTATCACAGTTTAAAGACATTGATAAATTGAAGGAAGACAACCAAGATAATGTCGATTTTGTATTGATGTTAGAGGAGGATTTGTTGAAAGAAATGGCAGGGTTTGTAAATGCTAATCAAAAATCCATGAGTGAATGTGAACCCTTTTTGATGTAAGCAGAGCATATTTTAGAATATGAAGATTGATTCAATAGAATTGAATTGAGTCACAGAATCAAAAATCCATGAGTGAATGTGAACCCTTTTTGATGTCAGCAGAGCATATTTTAGAATATGAAGCTTGATTCAGGAGAATTGAATTGAGTCACAGAATCACCAAGACCTTAGCATTAAGGACATGGGTTCCAATCCTACCCATGTGACTCTGGTCACACCACCTAACCTATCTGATTCTCATTAGGCACTGTAGCTGACCAGTACTTCTATCTTTTATCTTCTCTGCATTAGTATCATGCCCTATTAATAGAGTATATGGCCCATAAACTTCAGGAGTAGGTTAGAGAACATTTCCTTGGCTTGCTCTAAGTATGAAAGTCAAGCTATTATCTCCTCAAGTGAAGTGACTCTTAAAAAGAGATTAAAATGGTTCTGTTTATGTCAAAGATAAATTGACATATCTCCTTAATGGATGAACTCATTTAAGGATTAATTTAAGGATGGCTACTGGTCTTAACTACTTCATCTGGTTGTTGTAATCTCCCAACATCCAAACTGTTTCTTTTGGAGGAATGCCCATTTCCTTCCATTGCTCTCAAAGGGAATCAAAGTTGAGAGCAGTCAATTGTCAGCATATTACATTAACTATTCTGATAAAGCAAGAAGGTTTGAATGACAAATGCAGAAGGCAGGGTAAGTATTGCATTCTTTATGACAGACATAATCTCAAGGTCAGTAATATTAGGAGACATGAATAAAGACAAAGAAAAGAAGATAAAGAACTAATTTGACATAATCCTACCTATGTAGATGATAATGTTTAGTTGTCTGTAGTAGATTTTGTGCCAATCCATTTCTAGATGCAATATACACTGATACATGAAATGCTAATCAAAAATCCATGAGTGAATGTGAACCCTTTTTGATGTAAGCAGAGTATATTTTAGAATATGAAGATTGATTCAAGAGAATTGAATTGAGTCACAGAATCACCAAGTTTTAGAATTCCACTTTAATTTTTGGAATCTTAACCACCATATAATTCAATAACCAGCTGAAAGTAACACTTATAATAACATGTTAAACAAGTAGTCTTGAAGCCCCTGCTAGAAGTTCTTTAAGGAGGCAGTGCCAACTTCATTTTGAGACAGTCCATCATTCTTTTTGATAGGTTTCATTGTAAGGATATATACTTTTTCTTGGTACCATATTTAAATTTTTCTCTTTTCAATTTCTACAGATTGTTCCTTCTTCTGTTCTCTGACAAGGGTAGGGTGGGGTTGAGGGTGTAAATAAAATAAGTTAATCCCTGTTTCATATATCTCTTTACACACAAGAAAACAATTACCATGTCTAATCTCAGTCTTCTCTTTTCCAACCTAAACCCTGCCATTTCTTTCAACAAATCCTCCTCTAACATCAATACAAAACCAACATTATCTTGGTTGTCTTCCTTCAATTTATCAATGTCTTTAAACTGTGATGTTTAAAATCTAAAATACTAGATGAGTTCTAATAGGATGAAGAATAGTAGTATAGTAAACCTATTTGTTCTTCAAGTAAAATAACAAAGTTTTTTGGATTAGTTACTAAAAACTATTTGTTTACAACTTTCCTAAACTTTCATTTCCTGTGCTTTCTTAGTTAATGACAGTGGTCAGTTGGACAGTCAGTAAATATTTATTAAGTGCCTACTTTGTTGCAGGCACTGTGCTAAGCATCGGGTATAAAAAAGATGCTCAAAGACAGTTCTTGCTTCAAGGAACTCATAATATAATGTTGTTCAATCATGTCGAATTTTATGTGACACCATTTGCGGATTTCTTCCCAGATACTGAAGTGGAGTGTCATTTAAATAGGGTTAAGTAACTTGCCCAGGGTCAGATAGCTAGTAAGTGTCTGAAACTGCATTTGAATGCTGATCTTTCTGATTCCAGTCCTAGAACTTTATTCCCTGCACCACCTAGCTGCCCCACAATGAAATGGGAGAATCAATAAACAAATAAGTACAAATAAGCTATAAGCAGAATTAATAGGATATAATTAAAAGAGAGAAGGCAATAGAAACAAAAGGGGGTGAGAAGTTTCCTGTGAGATGTGGTATTTTAGTTTTTTTCTTAAAGGAGTACAGGAAATCTATCAGGAAAAATTGCAGAGGGAGAATATTCCAACAATTTGAAACAGAGCAAAATGCCGTTATGACAAAAGGGAATATACTATTCAAGAAATATCTAGGAGTTCATTATCACTGAATTGAAAAGTATGTGGTGGTGGTGGTGGTGGTGGTGGTGGTGTGTGTGTGTGTGTGTGTGTGTGTTTGGGAGGTGGAAGATATAAGAAGAGTAAAAATGTGTGTGTAGGGGGCAGGCCATCGAGGTCTTTGAATATCAAAGTCAAGATTTTGAATTTGATCCTAGAGGTTATAGTCACTGAAGTTTATTGAACAGGGAAGTGACATGGTTTGATGTGCACTTTAGGCAAACCACCTTCAGGGCAGAATGGAGGAAGGATTGGAGGGGGGACAGACGAGGTTGACAGACATACAGGTAAACTACTGAAATAGTCCAAGTGTGGGCCTATATCAGGTTAATGTTATTATCAGAGGACATATTACAAAGATGAAATTAACAGGTTGTGGCAACAGATTGGCTATGGGGATGGGGAATGGGGAAGAGATAGTGAGGAGTCAAGGATCCAAAAACTTAAGAAGAGAAATAATCACCTACTTTCTTGAGATTGTGCCTACTAATTCAAGTTGAAATTGTGGAAATAGCCCTGGAAAAAATATTTAATATATGCCACTCTTATAACTTAAGTCCATTGTTACCCTGTGAGGAGAAAAGACACTTCTTCATTGCTGCTCTGAAATAGTGGTTGTTTACTATATTGATGAAAGTTACCCTTTCAAAGTTATTTTCCATTATGTTCTTGTTTTTGCATAAATCATCATGTTCCTTTTTCCTTTATTTCTCTAGGGGTAAAGTCCTTACACTATCCCTGGATTCAAAAGGTATGTACAGTTTTAGTAAGTAACATTTTGAACAGTTTCAAATTGCTCACAAATTCAAAACGCTAACATCTCTGTCTTTGTGTGCCTGTTCTCCTGAAGCCCCTCCAACATTAGTAATTTTCTGGCATTGCTAGCTTTGCCAATATGATAGATGGAACCTCAGAGTTGCTTTAATTGGCATTTTAAAAATTATTTTTTGTTTGAAACATTTTTTCGCATATGACTGTTGGTAATATTGTTTTGTACTAATAGAAATTCATTTTTGATGATTGATCTATGGAGGGGTGGTTGTCTTATTAATACACATATGTATGTGGGTACATACATACATATACATATATATACACATACATATATATATATATATATATATGATCTTTCACATTTTAGATGTCAGAATTTTATCAAAGAAACTTGATAGAAAAAAATCTCCAGTGAATTATTTTCCTGATAATTTTAATAGTTTTGGTTTTGTTTTTCAAAAAACTTTTAATATAAGTAATTAATTTATGTATTTTTATCTTTCAATCATTGTTTGGTCATTAGTTCTTCACCCAGAATTATAAAAAATGTATTTTTCTTCTTTACTCCTATAATTTATTTAGGATATCATCTTTTATACCATAGTCACATATCCATTTGTCCTTAAATTTTTATATAGTCTACAATATATTGGTCTAAACCAATTTCTGCTAGATTGTTTTCCAGTTTTCAATGCAGCATTTACTTATTTTGAAACACTTATTTAAGTATTTATGCTAAAAAAAGAGAAATGGGATATTTTAAAAATGTCTATCAAAAAGAGAAAAAAAAAGCAGGTAAGCACCATATGTAGTGAACAGTAAAAACTAGCCATAAATACAGAAACAAAACAAGGATTTCTCATTTCCCTTCTATAATTTTATATAATTCTAGAAATAATAGCAATAGAAATAAAACAAGAGGAAAATAATAAAATTAAGTAAAGAAGAGAAAAAAATACACATATTTGTTTTTGACATGATGGAATTTTTCTGAGAAAATCCTAGGGAATAGGCAAAGAAACTGATTAAGCATCAACAAAGCAGTAGTCTACAAAAGAAAGTTAGAAAAATGAACAGAAATTCTACATAACAATATTGAAGAAGCAAACATAGAAAGGGAAATCCTATTCAAAATAATTCCAATTGCACAAAATAAAATAAAGCACCCTTAAAGCTTATGTAAATTAAGTTACAAAAATCTCCTTAAAGAAATAAAGAACTTAAAGAGTTGAAGCAATAACCAATATTCATTGCTATACCAATCAATTTAGCTAAGGTACATTTTATAGTTCTAGCCAAATCAACAGCAAAATCTACCTAGAGGAAAAAAAAAAGTGATTTAGAATTACCAAGGAAGATAATGAAAAACAATGTAACAATGACAAGGAAACATGTTTCCAGATATCAAATTAAATTTAAAAATAAAACAGATATCACCAAAGCCACTGGATATTATGTAAAAGAAGAAAAAATAGATCAATAAAACAGGCTAAAACAGGGAAAATCAGGGGGGAAAAATCACACTTTAAAACTTTTTGTCTCATACCAAAAACACAAATTACTTATAAATAAAATCTCTACATGATGAGTATTGCTTGGGGAATATGGAAAGAACTTCGCTAGAAATTAGACAAAAATGATCAATTTCTACAACTTTTACCAAATTTCTACCAATTTCTACAATAATTTTAAATTGATAACAAGTCTGATTAGATATTATCATAAAATATTAGGACCAGAATATCTACCTTTCCAAGTGTATCAACAATACAGTATTCACAATGCCTGTGGTAACTATGAATATGTTGACATGGTTATTAATCACAAAATATACCAGGCTCTCTACATAGGGAATAAAGCTAGAACATTTATTCAAATTCCAGAAAACTGAATCCCCAAACCAGAAAGTCAAAGTCATCACAGTAGTTATGAAGTTGGCACACGTATTTAATGTAGTAAACACCCACATTCTCAAGCCTTCAAAACAGAAAAGGCTACCTCAGGCAAAGGTTGTCCTCTCCCCACTCACAGCAAGTTCTCAGTGCCCACCAAGCATGCTCCCAGAAGCTCTGGTCTTCCGCATTTCCTGTCCCTGACAGAGCTCAGTAGATGGCCTTAGCAGAAATTCTGGCTGGCTAAAAAATATAGGAATCTGAGGGTCCCCTTCCACTTTTGCCACTGCTGCCACTGCCACTGCCACTGATCATGTTGCTGCTGCTGCTGCCAGGCTTCCAGTCATCATACCTGCTCTGACTTGGCTTCTGCTTTTTCTTGCCCCAGCCCTTTCTGCTACATCAGCAAATTCAAGAGGCATGGAAGATCTTTAAACCCCTTAATCTGCACCAAGATGGTGTACATGCTTTTTTAAAGAAAGATGAGATAAATACCTATGGAAATTAGGAATATAAATATAGAAAATAGATGTGACATGTGACACAATGATTAGTTAGAGTTAGAATTGGTGGTGAAAGAATCTCAATCTTATACTATCATTATGCCATCCCTAACTATTTTAGTTATCTGGATTGAGGACAAGGTTGGGATTGTCAGAGGGTGGGGAGTGGTGCTTTGATTAATGAGCTAATATAGAGAGTTCCAAAAGAAACAAAAAAGCAGGGTAGGAAACCTATAGAAAAATGGCCATTAAGGATATGGTATAATTATGGCTATTTATTTTCATTTATAGAATTCCATTAAATGGACGTTTGCAAATGATTCATTCTTCCTAATTCAGGTGAACCATTTTAGGTTCCAGATCAGGATCACTTTTTGACCCTTTTTAGGTGCATAAAGTGAGTATTGTGTATTGAACCATAAAGGTGAATTCCCTCCATGACCATTTCCATGAAATATTAAAGATCTTAATTAAGCTTGACAATAGGTTCTAAGTCTGATATGTAACAAGCATTTATGGACCATAAATTCCAATAAAAATAATTTTACTAGTTAAGTATTAAAAGGAAAAAAAGTTAGTCTCCTCTGCTATCTCTGTCACCTTGTCAGAAGCCCCTGAGTTTCAAAAGCCAGTAAAATTTCAGCAGTCCATCAGCAATCAATTAGCTTTGCCACTTCCAAGAGCAGTAAAAAATTCTGCCATATTTTCAATAGCTTTTCCATCTCTAAGTTTTCTTTTTTAAATTTTAAATCCACTCAGTGTGTAAAGTGCCAGGAGTGGTTTGATGGAGAGCAAATCAAGGGACTCCAAAATAGAAAGATGCAGAATTGTGGGTAGGCTCCCATCTTTTCAACTTTGAAATAGGGAAATGATTCTTTCCCAATGACAACCACTATAATGGACTAAAACACACAAATTAGTAGCAAAAACAGTAGCAAAATTCCATTTGTACACAGATAATAAAATAACTATTACAGCATTAAATGGAACCTTTCAAATATAAATTTAACATAAGAATTCATTAGAGTACTGCTGATGAAGCACTACATGGGAGAAGAACAAAACAAAAATGAAAAGGGGAGAAATATTGAAAGTATTATTCAAACATCCAAACCCAAACAAAACTAAATAATGGAGAAAAAAAGAATCCCCTAACAAGTTTTCCCTTGTGCTTGTGGTGAAGAAATGTGGTGAACATACTTTTTAAAAATTTATTCAGTATTTATTTTTTCCCAGTTACATGTAAAAAACATTTTAAATAATTGTTTAAAATTTTGAGTTCCAAATTCTCTCCCTTCCTTACTCCACAACTCACCTCATTGAGAGGGGAAGCAACTCCAAACAGCTTATATATGTGTGATGATGAAAAACATGTCCATAAAAGTCATGTTGTGAAAGAAAACTGAGCAAAAAAAAAAAAAAAACTCCAGAAAAATAAAGAAAAAGTATGCTTCAGTCAGTATTCTCAAACCATCAGTTTTTTCTCTGGGGATGGATAGTATTTTTCATCCTATGTCCTTCAGAGTTGTCATGAGTCATTGTATTGCTGAGAATAGCCAAGTCATGCATATCGGATCATCTTAAAATATTGCTGTTACTTTGTACCCAGTACATTTCACTTTGCCTTAGCCCATGCAAATCTTTCCAGGTTTTTCTGAGAGCATCCTGTTTAACATTTCTGAAAGTACAATAATATTCCATCATAATTATATACCACCACTTATTCAGCCATTCCCCAATTGGTACATATCCCCTCAATTTCTCATTCTTTACCCTCAGAAAAGAGCTGCTATAAATATTTTTATACTTATAGGTCCTTTTAATATTTTTTTCTCTTAGGGAAACAGACATAGTAGTGGTATTGCTAGGCAAACATTATTCCTGATCTATAGAATGGGTGAATTAGTTCACAAGTCTGCCAATAGGATATTAATGTCTCATTTTTCTCACATCACCCCTAACATTTTTCATTTACCTTTTCTGAGCTATTATCCAGTCTAATAGGTATGAGGCAGTACCTCAAAATAGTTTAAATTTGCATTTCTCCAATCAATAGTGAATTAGAAGATTTTTTTATAAGACTATACACAGCTTTATTTACTTCACCTGAAAATTGATCAAATCTTTTGATCATTTATCAATAGAGGAATGGCTCTTATTTTTACAAATTTTACACAATTCTCTATATGTTAGAGAAATGATATTTTATTAGAGAAACTTGCTTCAAAAATTTGTTTTTCTCAATTACTTTTGCTAGTTGTATTTCCCTCAGTCTTATTCTCCTACCCCCATTTATTCTATTATTTCTCTCCTTTCACCCCATCCATCCTAAAAAAGTGTTTTGGTTCTGATGACCCTTTCCCTCAATCTGTCTTCACTTTTATCCCTCCTTCTCTTATCCACTTCCCCTTCTCCTTTCCTGTAGAGAAAGATGGATGTCAATACCCCATTCCCTGTGTATCTTATTCTTTTTTCAAGTCAATTCTAATGTGAATACATTTGCTTCCTCTCACCTATGCCCTCTTCCCCTCCAGTGTAAAAGCTTTTCCTTTTCTCTTTTATGTGAGATAATTTGCCCCACTCTGTCTCTCCCTTTCTCTTTCTCCCAGTACATTCCTCTTTCACTTCTTAATTTTATTTTTTAGATGTCATCTCTTCATATTCAACTCACACCTGTACCTTCTGTTCATATATACTCTTAACTACTCTAATAATGAGAAAGGTCTTATTGTGTATAAATATCATATTCCCATTTAGGAATGTAAACAGGTTAACCTAATTAAATCCCTTGTAAATTCTCTTTCCTGTATACCTTTTTATATTGCTCTTAAGTCTTGTATTTGAAAGTCAAAATTCCTATTCAGCTTCTGTCTTTTCATAAAAGTGGGGTCAGAGTCAAGATGGTGGAGTAGAAGCAGTACCTCCAAGGGGCACTGGCTTCCACCTTCCCCAATCAGTGTAAAAAGGGGACTCTGAAAAAACTTTGGAGCTGCAGTACCCACAAAATAACACAGAGAAGCAAACCTCCTGCTGAGGACAGCCCTGCAGGCCAGCAGGAATTGGCCAGCACAGACAGCACTCTGGGAGCTGAGCCCAGGCCTGCATGAGCTGGAGGTTTTAGCTCCAGGGAGAGTCTGAGCAGCCGCTGGATGGAGGAACTTCAGATCAGCAGCAGCTGTGGCTGTTTCCAGAATTATCAATACATAGATGCAAAGGACAAAATGAGAGGTTAGTGCAGTCTGGACTTTGGGACCCAATGAGTGGGAGTGTATCAGCTTTTGCCCCCGGGGCAAGAAGCCACTGAGTTGCTGGCACAGCTAGCCAGCAACACTTAGCAGTTTCAGTTTCTGGCTTGCAGAGTGTAGGGGGACCAAGTAAGCAGTCTGAGGGGTAATCGCTCTTGCTTTAACCTTCCTGCATCTGGATTGCAGTCTAGGGTGGAGGTCCTGGGGTATGTGCCTAGTTTGCTAGAGCGTATAAAGGCCTCAGAGAGCGCACCAATTTAATACCTCCAGAAGCTAAGAAAACCCCAGCATTTGGGATGAAAACTCCCCTTTCTGCTGGCAGAGTCCTACTGTGGCAAAAAACCCAGAGGTCAAGTGACTGCGGGGCTACATGGCCAGAAAAAGGAAACAAAGCAGACAGAAGATTCCAACATTAGAATCCTATTTTGAAGACAAAAAAGGAGCAAAGCATGGAATAGGAGGAAGACAGTGAAGACAGCACTCCTGCACCAAAAGCTTCAAAGCACAATACGATCTGGTAACAGGCCATAAAGGACCTTAAGAAGCAGATAAGAGAAGTGGATGAAAAAATTGGGAAGTGAAATGAGAACAATGCAAGAAAATTATGAAATGAGAGTCAACAGCCTAACTGAGGAAAATCACACCTTAAAAAATAAACTAACTTAATTGGCAAAAGAGGCTCAAAAAGGAAAAGAGGAAAAGAATGCCCTAAAAAGCCAACTTTGCCAGATGGAAATAGCATCTCAAAAGGTCAATGAGGAGAATCATTGCTTCTGAATTAGACTGGAGCAAATGGAAGCTAATGACTTTATGAGAAATCAAGATGCTGTTAAACAGATCCAAACAAATGAAAGAAAAGAAGGCAATGTGAAATACCTCATGGCGAAAAAAAACAAAAAAAAAACAAAACACTGACCTGGAACATAGATGCAGGAGAGATAATTTAAAAATTATTGGACTACCTGAAAGCCATGATCAAAGTAAGAAACTAGAAATCATCCTCCAAGAAATTCTTAAGGAAACCTACCCTCATATTTTAGAACCAGAGGGCTAAATAGAGGTTGAAAGAATCAACCGATCACCTCCTGAGAAAAGATTCCAAAAAGACAACACCTAGGAATATTATAGCTAGGTTCCAGAATTCCCAGCTTAAGTAGAGAATATTACAAGCATCCAGGAAGAAACAATTTGAATATTGTGGAAATAAAATCAGATTAACCCAGGATCTGGCAGCTTCTATACTGAAGGATCAAAGGGCTTGGGAGATGATGTTCTGGAGGTCTAAGAAGCTAGGATTAAAAGCAAGAATAACCTACCCAGCAAAACTGAGTATCATGTTTCAGTGGAAAATATGATCATTCAGTGGAATAGAGGACTTTCAAGCTTTCTTGATGAAAAACCGCAGTTGAATAGAAAATTTGACATTCAGATAGAAAAAGCAAAGAAGTATGAGAATGTAAACAGGGAAAATAAATCATAATAAAGTTATCAAAGTTGAACTATTAACATTCCTACATTTAAAAACAATAATTTTAACTAATGAAATTTTTCTCAGTGTGAAAATAGTTGAAGGGAATATATATATGGGTATATGGGCACATGAATACAGGTGTGAATATATATATATATATATATATATATATGTTTAAAGGGATACATAGATAGAGGGCACAGGACTAATTTAATAGGAAGGGATGATACTTAAAATGTTAAAGTAAGAGGTGAGAGAGGAATATAATGAGAGGAGATGGGGAGAGACATAATGGGGTAAACTATATCATATAGAAGAGGCAAGGGAAAATGGTTATAGTGGAGGGGAAGAATAGAAAGGCAAAAGGGAATGGGTAAACCTTATTCTCATTGAAGTTGGCTTGGGGACGGAATGAAATACACACTAAATACTGTATCTCACGCTGCGGTCGAGTAGAGGGGAAGGGGTTGAGAGGGGGGATAATGGAAGGGAGGTCAGCTTGGGGGGGAGGGAAGTTGGAAGCATGCACCTTTGAAAAGGGATGGAATCAAAGTAGAGAATAGAACAAGTGGGAGGTGGGATAGGAGGGGGGGAAATATAGTCAATCTTTTACAATATATCTACTATATTATTTTTTTTCATTACCTACACTTGTTACAACCTAAAGGTGGGTGACAAGGGAGAAAGGAAATGAATCTGGAATTCAACGTTTTTACATCAAATGTATATATATATATATATATATATGTATATGTATATATATATAATTATTAATACTCTTTTTCATGTAATTGGGAAATAAGATATACAGGGACTGGGGCATAGAGATCCACCATGCCCTACTGTAAAAGTCGAAAGGGGTATGGGAGAAAATAAGGGAGAGAGTAGATTGGAAGAGGGGATATTCTGTGGGACTTATATTTTGGGGTGCTTGGTAGGGGAAAAATGGGGAGAAAATTTGTAACTCAAATCTGGTGGAAATGAATGATGTAAATCAGAAGTTAATAAATCATTTGAAAAAATGCTTGAAAATCCTCTATCTCATTGAAAATTAATTTTTTTCCTATAAAGGATTATATTTTTTTCTGGGTAGGTGATTCTTGATTGTTGTCCTATGGGATAACATATTTCTAGTCATCTAATTTCTTTTAATGTTGAAAGTGCTAAATCTTGTGTTATCCTGACGGTTGCTCTACAATCCTTGAATCATTTCTTTCTGTCTGCTTGAAATATTTTCTCTTTGACCTTGAAACTCTGGGATTTCACATTAATATTCCTGGCAGTTTTCACTTTAGGACCTCTTTCAGGAGATGATCAGTAGATTATCCACATTTCCATTTTACCCTATTATTCTAGATTATCAGAGCATTCTTCTGTAATTCTCTGATAATTTCTTGAAAGACGATGTCAAGCTTTTTTTTTTTTAAATGCCTTTCAGGTAGTTCAATGATTTTTAAATAATCTCTCCAGTACATATTTTCCAGATCAACTGTTTCTCCATTGAGATATTTCACATTGTCTTCTATTTTTTTCATCCATTTTGTTTTGTTTTATTTCTTTTTGGTCTCTCATAAAGTCATTAGCTCCCATTTGCTCTATTTAAATTCTTAAGCAATCATTTTATTTAGTGAGCTTTTAGACTTCCTTTATCCATTTGGACACTTCTTGTTGGTTTTTTTTTTTACACATTATTCTCCTCATTTGTTTCTTGGATTTCTTTTGCCATTTCGCCTGTTTTTTAAAGTATTGTTCAGTATTTTTTGTCAGTCTCCTTCGACATACTGTTGACTATTTGCTCATGATTTTCTTGCATCACTCTCATTTCTCTTCTCATTTTTTCCATCTAGCTCTTTTCCTTGATTCTCAAAATAATTTTTGAGCTCTTCTATGACCTAATAGTATGAGGAGGTATCTTTTAATCATATTTTATAAATGATATATTTTTTACATTTTAGTGAAAACATCTATTTGGAATATACACTTAAAAACCTACTTCCTTTAACTCAGACCCATATATTTTAAATTATTTTTAAAATAAGGAAGAGAACTTGTTTGTAAAGACTTAAGAAAGCCAAAATACCATACCATCCAACTTCTGAGGAAAAAAAAAAATTAATGGCTATCAATATGTGATATGGAATAAAAAAGCTAGATGAATAGTAGACCAGGTTTTGCATTAAACAATAATTTTCTTGAATTGGTGAAACAAAATTAAGCAGTAAAACAAAATTCAATTAGATTTCTTTTTTTTTAAGCAATTGGGGTTAAGTAACTTGCTTAAGGTTACACGGTCAGTTATTATTTCTGGGTGTGGTGCTGAGTATCTGAGCCTGGATTTGATCCAGGTCATCCCGACACTGGAGCCAATGCTCTTACTCGCTGAGCCACCTGGCCGCCCCTAAGCAATTGGGGTTAAGTAACTTGCTCAAGGTTACACGGCCAGGTGTTTCTGGGTGGGTGCTATGTGTCTGAGCCCGGGATTTGATCTCCAGGTGTTCTCAACACTGGAGCCGGTGCTCTTACTTGCTGTGCTACCTGGCTGCCCCTCAATTAGATTTCTTATGGAAGGAAGTTAGAAAAGAACACATCATCATTAGTTGAAGAGAAAGAATAGTGCTTGTGATCTAGAGAATATTCATAGTCGCTTCATGATGAAGCAAGGAGAGAACATAATCACAAGATTAAATTATAGGATATTGCCCTGGAGGGAACCTTAGAAACTATCTAAAACAACTCCTCCTTTAACAGAAGGAATTGAGGTATGTTGACTTTCCTCCATTAACTTGGGTTGTTAGTAAATGAGATTTTAACATAAGTCTTTTTACTGTGAATCTTTAATATCATATTGCCTTCCATATTTCTTATAAATATGATTGAAATTGTAGTTGTATCCCTTTCATGGATGCATTTGCAATCTGAATAATAATGAAAATGACTCATATTTATATTGTATTTTAAAGTTTACAAAAAGAATCATTTCTCACAACAACTCAATGTGTTTAGAATGATGGAAAGAATTATCTCAGGTTTTCATATGAGAAAACAGATGTTCAAAGCAGTTAAGTGACCTGCCCATCATTTAAAAAAAATGGACCTATGTCTACTCATTCAAAAAGCAGAATTACCTGTTGTATTTAAATCCTACAAAATTGTGGTATTTAAACATAATCATTTTTCTCTTATACTGGCCTCATTACTCTCATGTTGAAATTACACAGTGGTTTATCTTATTATGTGTAAGATTACAATAGACTTTTAGCTTTGTATTTAATGCACTTCATGATTCTGTTGCAATCTATATTTCCAACTTTTTTTTCACATCATTCCCCTTCATGAACTCCATATTCCAGGCAATGACTTTTTTTTCTCACATTGTGCAGACCTCATTGTATTTATGGGTCCATTCGCTATGTCTCAATATCTTCTTTTCTTGTTGAAATCCTTCTCTACCCTCAAGGCCTAACTGATGACACTTCTTTCATTAAACCTCTGATGATATTCCCAGACTCAGATGTACACTACAAACTCATCAGGACCAAGTGGATAACTTACATAATAACAATCACAGTGTAAAGACAAATAACTTTGGATAGGTTTAAAAATCTCGTTGATACAATAATCAATATTCAAAGTGAGGAAAAAAAATCTTGCAGGCTATCTCACACACAATGATGGAATTTTTTTTTGCTTGATGATAAATACTTGTTACAAAATATTTATTTATTTTTTCTCAATGTTGTTGTGGGGTAGCAATGCCTGCATCAAATGGGCACAGGCCAAAATGAGAAGTGTGGAATGATGGACACAAGTAAGGTGGGATTTGTCACAGCAGCTACAATTTATTGATCAGAGGCAAGGTTTATATAATGAATGTAGAGCAATTATCTCTTAGGTTCCCATGAGAAAATGTTCAGTGTCTTTGTTCACTTATGCACATCTGTGTGTTTTAATGTCCTTTTTCACTTGCATGCATCTATGTCATGTCCTAAATTCCTGCAAGTCATGAAGAGATGGTGAGCCAATCTTAAGACATAATGTAGCCTTCATGGGGAGCTAACTTGGGAGAAAAACTGGACAAGAGTCTTCCCATATATGGGCCAGGTCAGAGACTGGCCCTCAACAGGGTAGAAAATGAGAAAGGATCTTGGCATAGTGTTATCCAAAAATGAAAAAAAAGAAGAAAAAAAGATGATGACCATTGAAATTTGTTCTTTTAAAATGCTCAAAAGAGAACATAAGGATCACTTAGGAAAATATTCTTTTGAAAGTAACAAATTCAGTTTATTATATATTTAAAAAGAAAAAATGGCAACCCTTATATAATTAGATCAATACGATTATATAGAGTAGATAAATGCAGAATTTCTAATAACGAAAACCTAAATTCAAATTATGTCTCACATGCTGTCTAACTAGCTATGTGACCCTGAGCTAGTCAATTAACCTTTTGGTGCCTCAGTTTCCTCTTCTTTAAAATTATGATAACAATACCCCATAAGCATCAACTGAGTTAATATGACAAAGTTTTTGATAATCTTAAAGCCCCATGTATGTGCTTGTTGCTAATATAGTTACTAGTATTCTGTTCTACTATATGTAGAAATTCTCCTTTCAGTTGATATTTATTTTGCTTAGAATAAAAACAAACTGAGGGGAAATCATCTTCATTACCCAATCAAATTTACTAAAGATATTTTGCCTGGATTTCTCCTTTGCCCCTGTCACATTCTACCTTGTATTATATTTCACTGAGTAGATGGCATTTTCTCCTTAATAAATTATAATTTCTTTGAATTCAGATCATATTTTCTTCTCAATTCCTCTAGCATCTATTACAATGTCTTGCCCATAGTAATCATTTAATGAAGATGAAAAAAAATTGGTAAACTTGAAATGAATGGATTTGGTTTCAGAAGACCTCAGCTTAAACATTGCTCTGAAGACCTCAGCTTAAAACCTTGCTCTGCTAAAGTTGCTGTGATTTTGATCAAATGTCTCCATACCTCTAGATTTCAGGCTCCTTATCTGACAAAAAAAGAACAAACCAAAAACAAAGGTGACTGCACTAAGTGATATGTAAAAATTTGCCAGTTATCTCTAAATCTATAAACAAATGAAAGAATGAATGAATTAAAAAGCATTTATCATGGGTTTATTATGAGCTAAACACTAATTAGATATATGTAAAATCCAAACAATAAGACATTCCCTAAATATTGAAGGAACCCACACACTACTTATGGGAAACTGCAAAAATGAAACACACAAAACACACATAATTTCAGCTTGAGAAAATATATCAAAGGTCAGAGATTCTTAGAGTACATAAGTAGGACAGATGATAGTACTGGCAATATTATAGCTATGGAAAAATGTCTTGAAAAAGCTGGAGGAGCTTGAAAAGCAGTGGCAAGGCAAATGATAAAAACTGGTAATCCTTTATCTCATTAGAAAAAAAAATGGTAGTGTTGACTCTCATCTCTCTTCCGTGACTTCCATGCTGTTAAAGGGTGATGGCAAGGTAGAAAGGCAAGGCAAGGGTCGTGGTCTTTACTCCTGCTCAGACACCCAATATGGATTTTAGTGAGGACACTTCACATCAACATGTTTAATTTCAATTGATAAAACATCTCAATTCATTTAATGCTCTATCTTAAACTACTGGATTAATTAGTGGCATGATGGAACCTCAACTTTCTTGCACCTTACTATCAGGAGTTAGAAAATTTCCAAGTAATTAGATGCAAAGTGAGGGAATAATACCATTTATTTGCCCTTTAAAATTTTAATGTGATGTGCTAGTATCTTTGAAAAACAAATAACTAAGCAAAGGGATGTGGTACAAAAATATGAAAATCCTTATATAATTAAACCCTCAAGGCATTTGTGAAGCTTAAAATGCACACAAATGCTTCCATTCCCTAAAGATGGGATTACTATATCTCATATACCTTGTTTCTGAAATATGAAATACTCAGAATTAAATACTACAATTACTAAGAAATGTTACAGAAAAAGACAGAGATAATAGGCAGATTAGAGATCTGCACAATTATTTCAAAAGAAATTGAACATTTATACAATAAAATTCCAGTCTGTATAATTTAATTTGGGGGATATAGTTTTTGACTAAAAATAAAGTATTCTTTCCTTTTTGTTTTCTGCACACAATTGGGGTTAAATGACTTGGCCAAAGTCACACAGCTAGTAAGTGTGTCAAGTGTCTGAAGCCAGATTTGAACTCAGGTGCTCCTGACTCCAGGGCTGGTGCTATTTTTTTTATTTTTTCTTTAATCCAAATCTCTATATTAACTCAACATTCTTTTTCTCAGCAAATAATTGCTAAGTAAATTCTCAGTTTGTGGCAATCTGCTAAGTACTGGGCACATTTAATACTTACATGCACCAATGATTTTGAAATCTCATTGATTTGGATCTTGCTTCTAATGATTCCACCCATAATAACCTGTGCAGTGCATCTCTTATCTATATCCTACCCAAAAGAGGTAATGGGGTTCCTGAACTAAAACTTTATTTAATTTTTCTTGATACCTAGAGGGGCACTCTGGCTATCTACCTATCATGCCTCTTTCTTGTCATATGACAAGGAAAATATGCTGGCCATATAAAGATAAAGAAATGACATACACAAAAGATCATCGATTTTAGACAGAGGAAGGGACCAAGGAGATCATCAAATACAACTCTCATTTCATACATGAGAAAGCTGAGACACAGAGCAGTAAGTGACTTGGACAAGCTTATAAAGTTAGTAAGTATCTGTGGTAGGATGTGATCCAAGCTCTCCCTAACTATGAGACCAGCATGTTACTCACGACCCCATGATGCCTCTCAGAACAGAACTGTTCTTTCCCTCCAGGAACTTGCATTCTACTATAAGTAAAAACAAAGGGAAGTTAATACAAAGTATATGAAAATAAGAGTTTGAAAGCACAAACAATGGCATAGATTAAGAAAGACCTCCATCCACTAGAAGCAGATGCACAAGATGACTTGAATCTACAGGGATCATCTTCTAATAAATTTCTAAGCTGTGCTTCGAAGGATTATACAATGAAGAAGTGAGGAGAGAATTCATTCCAGATGTGGGGCACGGACACCAAGTTTCAAGAAAAAAGGCAGATAGAATGTCTTATACTGGGAACTGCAAGTACATTTTGACTGGAATGAGGAATTCTTGAAAGTAAGGAAAGCTTTGAAATTTTAATATATTGTGCTGGCGTCTTTGGAAAAAAAACAATAAGCAATAGAATGTGGCATAAAATACGAAATCATTATATAAATAAACCCCAACAGAAAATAATTTATCATATTTATATCATCTGTCTATCTAGTCTATCAACAATTTTGTCTTTTGCTTCCCAAATTGAGTATGAGCTCCCTAAATATAGGGGCTATGTTTTGTATTTCTTTGTATTCCTCAGAATTTAGCACAAAGCCTGGCACAGAGTTAGTGCTTAATAAAGGCTCATTCACTCATCATTGATTGATTTAACGTGAGGCAGATTATGTAGTGCTTAAATGCTAGCTTGAAGCTATTGTGTTTTGTAGTAAAAGTTCTAGGAAGCTTCTGAAAATATTCAGGAATTTGTATCATCACATCTATGTTTTTTGATGTATCAATTTGGCTCCAGTGTAAAGAATAGATTTAAGATGAGAAAATGGAAAGAGGGAGGCTAATTAGAAATCTGTTATAACAATTGGGGAAGAGATGATGATGGGGCAAACTAGGGTAGAACCTGTATGAAATAATGAAGGAAATAGATGTTTTTGAAAAATGTTTGGTAGGTAGAATTGAGAATTGATAACTCACTGAATACAGGAGGTAGTACAAAAGTAAAAAAAAAATTAGATATGAGCTTAGCACAGTTCATGGCACAAAGACATTTAATGTATATTCATTAAATTACTGTTATTTCAAGCTTAAGTGACTGGAGCAGTGTAATGGTAATATAATTTGAATTTGAAGATTTCTTTGTGTTGGCAATGGTAGCATTTAGTAATTAATCAAACCTCTGTTGGGGAAACAGAAGGTATGAACTCCTGTCTCCTGTTGCTGATGTAACAGGAAAAGGGTTGGCTGAAACTGGAAGCTAATACTGTGCATATATCAGGAAAGCTGCAGAGAGGGAGAGTTAGACCTTCTTGAAGCAGACTCTGTGGAGGCAGAAGCTGCTGCCTCCAGGAGGCTGAAGAGGAAAGCTCCCCCCACCCCAGGATGGAGAGAATGATTTTGATTTTGAAAACCTGGATGGAGTGATTTTGATTCTGGGAACCAGCTGAAACTTCTGATGAGTCCAAGGGCCGGCCAGAGTGGCTGAAGACTGAGGAAGCATGACTGTGATGCTGTTGCTTTGTATGAACCTCTTGGTGGCTTTGTTAAGCCTTGATTTCCTGGGAATAGAAACTGTGAAGGATTTGGGATGGACTGGAAAACTGTGAGCTCCAATATGGAGCAAGAACTGCACAGAGGGCTGAACAAGGACTTGGGAGCTGTCTGCCTTTGAACCCATGTGACAGTTTGGTGAATTCAGGTAGGATCTGGGACCATGCAAGGTGATCCAAGGAATCTGAAGGACCACCCTGAGTCAAGCTGAAAGAAGACTTTACTTGGATACTGTGTACTGACTAAGAAGATCATAATTTACTAGTGACCTAGGGGTGGAGGGGCTCTATATTTACTGATGATTGAATAGTGAATGATAAAGACTGATTGATTGACTAAATGATTGTATTAGTGATTGATGACTGAATAATTAATTTATTTGCCACCTAGTATGCCCCATGAGTGGAAAACTTTGATTAATATCCTTTGTGATTGAAATAAGGATTTTGTGAATGCTTGAGTTACTAAATGATTGTTCTTTGTTCAAAACTTTGTGACCACTGTAGTGGAAACTACGTGGCCATTTTCTGTGATAAGTTGTTGTGAGTGCTATATTTTGATTATCTGTGATAAGTTATAACTTTGGGAATGCTGTATCTTGCTTTACTCTGTATGTTTTGCTCTGATTTGTTATTGAATAAATAGAGATTTTATTATACTGTGTAATCAAAACCTTAAAAACTCTTCACAGTAGCATACTTCTGGAAAGCTGCTCATGTGTGGCTTTACAAGTAGTGCTAATGTTGTCAAGAAAAATACAGAAAATAAGAGGGATTCAATGAAAAATAAGGGCAATTACATGGTACACTGAATAGTGCACTGGGCCTAGAGTCAAGATGACCTGAGTTGAAATCTGATCTCAGACACTTACCAGCATGTGAACCTGAACAAGTCACTTAACCCTTTTTTGTCAGTTTCCTCATCTTTAAAATGAGCTGGAGAAGCAAAAGGCAAATCACTCAAGTATCGTTGGAAGAAAACTCTAAATGAGCTCATAAAGAATCAGAGATTACTGACATGATTGAAAAAGAACAAAAATAACAACAGGGAAAGATAAATTTCAGTTTATACATGATGCATATAGGCAGTTATCCATGGGCACTAGAGTTCTAGAGAGGGAAATACTGAGAGACATGACAAAAAGTTATACAGGTTTAACATACATGAACATACATCAAGTTTTTCATTGTTGGAGAAAATATCTAGATTAGTGAGACCAGAAATTCACTGGTGTAGTGATTTACTAATTTGAGAGACATGCATATAGATTATAATTAAGCTGGTGCAAGATAAAGTGATGGATGAAAGTATGACAGTATAGAGAGAGGAAAGAGCCTAAGCCATTTTTATCCTACATAATATCACCAGTCTTAGGTCTATAAAAAATTAGTTTTTAAGAAAGAATAAGAATGAACAAATCCCCCTTCCCACCAAAAATAGTGAAATTCTAAAAGCATATATCCTTCTTGGTTCAGTCATCATTTACAATATGTTAAAAATAAGACAAAACAAAACAAAAAACATTGAAAAATTGTACAAAGCAAAGAAAGCTTTATTTCCTCTTCCTATTAAAGATATCCTCTGCTTATCAAAATATTGATTTGTTGCTTCTTCGATACATGTATTTTGTGAAGCTTCAAAATATGCTGAAAACATTTCAGTCATAACTGCAAAATGTGATTGCTATATAAATATTGACCATATAAGTAGATGATTGGGCCACTTACTCTGAAATCACAGAATAGTTATTATATATTTTCTCTCAAAAAAGATTGAAACCATGAGAAACAAAACAGTCCCTAATAATCACCCTTCATGTAACTATACTATTTTAAATCTTACATTGCCTGTATTTTGAATACTTACAAAATTGCTACTGGAAGTTGACAATTATTCATCATTTTTTCCCCATGAAATCATATAGAATATATAGGATCCTAGGAAATTTATTATGGCTATCTGTGTAGTAGACAGATTTCAAAAGAAGAGAAAAGGGTAGATTTAGGAGGTATATGAATTAATGCTGGATGCGAATGTAGTGAAATATAATGAAGAAGTAACAGTAAGTAAAATTCAGATGACTGCAGTTTGGGAGCGTTAGCAGAGGAGAAATCAATAGAGCATTCTTGGATAGATGCTCAAATTATAGAAAAAAAAAACAGTAGATGAACATATCCATGGTTGTAGGTATAAATATATCATTTTCCATGGAAAACAATGTGGATTAATAGAAAGATAAGAAATCAACAAAAGGGAAATTCCATTATTAAAGATAATAATTAATTATAATTGGTGAGTTGCTGTGTTTGTGTATGCATGTGTTCGTGCACACGTGCCCGCATTTATCTAAAGTAGATGTTTGGTTAGCTTGATTAATTGGAATCATTTTCTAATTACTTATACTAGAAATATTTGTACCCTACAAAACGCTAAAAATTTTATTTGTTACTCCATTTAATAAAAATCTGCCTTTGATGCTGGTGGTGTATCAACTAATCATTGCAGACAAAAAAGATAAGATTGTCAGTCTTCCCTCAAAGAAAGTACATTCTAATAGTGAAGTCATATATACATATATATATAGTTATATAGTTATACATAAAACAGATAAAAGAAATCTTGGATGGAGCAAGCATTGCTTGCTGGGTGAACATGGCAAGTTCTCATGAAGAAAGTGTCACATTAATTAACTATTGAAAGAATCTGGGGATTTTCAAAGGCAGAGAAAGGGATTGCATTCTAGACATAGGGAGGGAAAACATTGTTAAGGCATGGGAGTTTTTAGAGACCAGATATACAGTCTTGTGTATGAGGGTCAGAAATGAGCAGACTAGGGGGTTGAAAGAACTACTGAGAGAGGAGTTATTTGCAGGATACTAGATTGTTCAATAAGTAGACAATATCTAGTCTTAGCTAAGGGAGAAAGTCTCTCCAGAGTCTTTGAGGATTGTGATTTTTTAATGAATCTTACCCATCAGTGACTTTATCCCTCTGAAAGTTTTTTATGCTTTTTTGAATGTTTTTATCCATTCCAGAAGACAGCACAAACTACTCTCCCTTCATTTGATTTGTTTTGTATCGTTTTATTTTTTTCATATTCAGCTCCATTTTTGAAGCCACACAAAAGATCTGGGAGTCAAGATGGCATGGAAAGAAGATATAGGTATTATACATAATGATCTTTTTAGGGGTAAAGTAAAATTTGGACAATTTTCTTTTTCTTTTTTGTTTCTTTTTCTTCTAGGGAAGGTGTTGACATCTTGCTTTATGGAGGTGAAAACAAGTAGATGTATAGGTGGAAATCTGAGTAAGCTGGAATCCCAATTTCTTTCCTCCATAAGGGAAATCTTTGGGAGGAATTAAATACTCCACTCTCAACCCTCCAATAAGATGTATATTTCTCTCTGTGTATATATTTATGCATGTATATATATATACACGCATACACAATATATGTATATGCACACATATCTACATATAATAAATAGATACATTTATACAATTGACATATATAAACATTGCAAAAACTTAGCATCCACATGAAAGAATGTTCCAAATATTTATAATAAGAAAAATAAAAATTATCACTGAAATTAACCCTTCAAGATGACAAAGAAAACAAAAGATGGGAATAGTCAATGGTGGAAGGTTTTTAAATAGATGAATACTAGTGCACTTCAGTCCAACTATATTGAAAGGCAATTTGTAATCATGCAAATCAGGTAACTAATATGTTCATATCTTTTTATCCAGAGATTCTACTCATAATCTTATTCCACATGGAGGTCATTGATAAGAAGAAAGTAGGTATCTATGTGGCACAATGGATAAATCATTGGGTGTAGAGTCAGGAATACCTGAATTCTATTTCAGCCTTAGACTTTTACTAGCTATGTGACTCTATGCCAGTCATTTAATTTCTATCTATCTCACTTTCCTCTATAAATTTGTAAATGTAAGATCTGAAAAATGGAGAAAATAATGACTTCTGTCTTATAGAATTGTTTCAAAATCAATCAAAATAATGTTTGTAAAGAGTTTTTAAAACTCAAAGTATGATATAAGTGCTAGCTGTTTTTATTACTCATGTCTTCAAAGTTATAGCAGCACTTTTGGTAGTAGCAAAAAATGGGAATCAAACTAGATGCTTATTGTTTGGAAAATAACTAAAAATAAATTGTGTAATGAGACATTACCGTCCTATGAAAAATGACAAATAGGATGAATACAGAAAAGCATGTAAGGGTTTATATGTTATAATGCAGAGTGAAGTAAGCAGAAGCAAGTTAAAATAATACATGCAATGACTATAATAATATAAATGGAAAGAACTACAAAATAATCCAAAAGGAATGTTTTAGAATTGCAAGGGATAAGCATTACTTCAAAGAAGAGATATGAGAAGAAATCATGACCCTACTCCTTTGGAGAGAATGTAAGTCTGCAAATGTGATATATTGTATATATTTTCAGATCTTTATATGTATTTACCAGTTTTGCTTATTTTTCCTCTTCTTTTCCTTTTTTATTCTTTAAAGCATGGGATAACTCTATGAGAGACAGATGAGGAAGGACACTGGGAGAAATTTTGTCTATGCAGACAAAATAGAAGAATAAAAATTTCTTCTTCCTCGTTGTTCACTCCATTGATTATAACTCTTCTTAATAAATTGACTAATGTTTAATGTGATGGAATTTGTGAAACCTATATCATATTGCATGCTACCATGGTGGGGGAGAGGGAGGAGATAAAATTTTGAACTTAAGGGATTGTGAAACTGAATGCTGTAAACTAGAAGTAAACAAATAATTAAAAAAAACTTAAATTAAAAACAACAAAAATAAAAATAAAGTTCAAATAATTTAATTGTATATAATTAGTCAACTGAATTTAAGTCACTCATGAATTTCCATTTTTAAAAACAGATCAGATTGACCTAATCTCCTTCAATTAAGTTTTTAAAATTCAATAATCTATACCTTTTCTTACAGATGAAGAAATGTAGCTTATTTTTATACTCTTCATGAGATATTTATGGAAGTATATTAGATGGTGTCAGGTCTCTATATCCTTCATTTCCAGCACTCACATTGTGGCTGATTACCCAGATTCTGTTGCTGGCAAAGACTTCTTTGCCTTTGGCTCTAACCTCAACAACATGAAGGAGATTTATGTTAATACCTGAATTATAGAGGAATAGCTAAGCTACAAAGGGGTAGGTGTACCTCTACCATAGGGCAGTGGCTGAAATTGTGTCTGAAGATTCTGTCTGTTGCCATAACAACCTTGATGCCTTGTAGCTAAAATGACAAATACGTATCCCTGAAAATGAATGGACAAGCTGATTGTAGAATTCAAGTTCAAGGTGTTTACACAGCATGCCACTAAATAATCCCATGGGGAATGGATGACCACACTTATCATTCATTATTTTAAAAGAAATTAAGAATTGTGTAGTACAATGGGCATTGGACTTGGAGTTAGAATTTCTCAGTTAGTAGCATCGATTTTGTGAATTACTCATTAGTTCTGTGACCTAAAGCAAGTAACTTTTCATCTCTTGGTCTCAGTTTTATCATCTGCAAAATAAAGGTGGGGTGAACTTTGAGGTCTATTTCATCTCTTTCAGTCTGTGAAATGTAAAAATGAAAGCAGCCTTATTTCTTATATTGAAAGTTAACTTTAAATGTATTACACATATTTGAGAGAGTAGTAGAATAGACTATATATGTATTATGTATGTATACATACATACACATATGTCTCAAAGATAAAATTCTAGAAATATAATAAAAGCAATTTTTAAAATAGTTGGAAAAATATCCAAAGGGAAAGCCTAAATTTTTAATAAAACAAAAACCAATAAGCATGTAAGATGACAACATAAAATGCCAAAATCTCCCTCCATATGTTGTCTTCAAATCATCTTGATTTCATTTTTGAAAAAAATAACTTTTTCAGTTTGACAATGATTGCAATTTATCTACTTAATGTTTTCTGTTTCTTTCAAGAATTCTCTCTACTATTAATGCCTCTTCCAAAAAGTCTTATGAGTAAGAGACTTTTGTTATCTTGTGCATCCTAAGTAATGAACAATTGAGTTCAAAGCAGAAATTATTTTTAAGGCAACATATTTCTAAGTGATAACTTTTTTAATATGTAAAGTGTTGTAGGTACGAGACAAAAACAAAGTGGACAGAATCTCCACCCTTAAGGAATTTATAGAATTAATATACAGCAAGCAACCTACAGACATATATGATAAAATATAGGAAGTGGGTACAAAGATCATGCAGACAAAATACTCAAAGAAAATTGCAGGAAAGAACACTTTGGTGGGTCTGAGTTAAAAAGAAGCATATCATATCTCACCCTGAAGGATATAAGGAAATGCAGAGATAGGGTAAAATATGAGATCTGCTCCTTTCCACATTAAAAGCATTGAGCTCTAAGTCTTAGACTTGGATTTGAGGGCATACTCTGTCATTTATCAGCTTTGTAGTTTATGTGAACATCTTTGAGTTTCAAGTTTCTCATCTATGAAGTGGAAATAAAGATATTAGCACTGATTACATCACATAAGTCTTCTGAGAATCAACTGAGATAATTTATTTGAAAGCATTTTGAAAACTTTGCATGATGGTTACATAAATGGAGGGTTTGACTATTACATTTTATTCTGAAGAAAAAATGTTCAGGAGGCAACACAAATTAGTTCACACAGATTGGTAATTGCTATAGATACTCACTAAAATTGTTAATCTGAAAAAAGGTTTTGCACTATAGCATAATCTATCAATGACTTTGTGGATAAGTCCTTGGGAACTGCTAGGGTTGAATTTGAGAGATGTTCCAATACTCAGATAGTTTGTAAAAGTTAAAGGTTGCATTTGAATCCATGTGTTCTGATCTCACCATCTATATATTTCTCTACACTTCCATACTATTTAATGAATAATTAAAAGATGTATCTCCAGAGTGATAATGTTCAAGGGAAGAAAATAAGTAGCAAAAAGGATGCAGGAAAAGTATGAATTAATGACGTTCTTCTTCCAAGTACTAAATAATATGTGAACATATTTAAAAGACAAGGATGCAGATTTAGGGGTTCATTGCTTCTTCAATTGAAATCTCATGGATCTCATGTGGGATAATTTTAACTAGGATGAGGATAGAATAAAGGGATAGAAGCTTGTATTTATTGATTGAATAGTCAATTGATATTTTTAGGAATTTTCTTTCCAAAGTGTATCATTAACAGTAATTTATAAGGTGTAGTCATCTGTTAATTAAAATTACATGAGTTGGGCTTAGTTAAATATAGTCCTACCAACTGCTAAGGAAGCAATTCAAATGATTCCATTTTTTAAGAAAACTAATGTGAAATAAAAAAAATTC
This sequence comes from Petaurus breviceps papuanus, assembly GCF_028583685.1. NCBI lineage: Eukaryota > Metazoa > Chordata > Mammalia > Diprotodontia > Petauridae > Petaurus > Petaurus breviceps. The sequence continues at coordinate 56,141,529 of NW_027185764.1, read as the reverse complement.
AAATACTCATTTTTAATTTAAAAAATACTGTTGAAAACCAGTAATCTGGTTGTGGTGATGTGCCAAAGGAAGAAAAAATAAAATATTTACCAAAAAGTAGTAATACTGAAACAATGACATTTAGAAATATTTGGGGTATATATTATTATCTATCATCTTTGTGCTTCTAGGATATAGTTAGACTTAAGCAATGTGAAGTGTGACTACTTATGCATATACATGATATAAATTTTTTTTTTTCCAAATTAGAAAAAAAAAAACTATAGGGAGGCTAAGCCAAGATGGAAGAGTAGAAGCACAAACTTGGTGTAGGTTCCCCTACAATCACTTCCAATGCATGTAAGAAAATGACTCTAAACAAAATTTGGAGCTACAGAACCCATAGAGACAAAGAAGAACAAAGATCCTGTTGAAAGAAACCTGGTAGGCTGACAGGAAGGATCTATCACACCAGGCTGGGAGCTGAGTGCAGCCCCAAGTGTGAGCCACATGGTTCCCAGCCCCAGAGTAGTCCCAACCAGCAGTGGATCTGGAACAGACTCCAGGAGAGAGAATCTCCAGCAGCTGCGGCAGTTTCCAGAATTATCAACAAATAAATGCCAACAAGAAAGTGAAAGGTCAGTGTGGAATTGTGTGCGAACAGGGGGACTGAGAGCATGACTGGTCCTTGCCCACAGGGTGAGAAGAGGTAGAGCCACAGTAACTGTGCAGCTGACATTGCCTGGCTTTCTCAGGAGCTCCTAGCTTGCAGTTTGCAGTGGGACTAAGCGACCATTCAGAGGGTAATCATTCTTGCTTTAACCTGCTTGCATCTGGATCATGGACTTGGGTTGTGTGTGACCAGTGAGACAGAACTTGTGGTATCTGTAGAGAGGGCACACAACTTAAAGCTCCAGCAGCTGCAAAAACCCCAATGATTTGTAACAAAGCTTTCTCCATTCTGGAAGCAGAGTTCTGTGCTAAGCAATCAAAGTCAAGTAATGGACTGGTGAGATGAGCAAGCCCAGGTAACATAAACAAACCATATATTCCTTTTTTGGGAACAAAAAAGATCAAGGTATGGAGTGGGAGGAAAACAACCAAGTCAAAAATCCTGCATCAAAAGCTCCCAAGGAAAATAAATTGGTTTCAGGCCATGGAGGAACTCAAGAAGGATTTTGAAAATCAATTAAGAGAAGTGGAGGAAAAATTGGGAAAAGAAATGAGAATTATGCAAGAAAATCATGAAAAGCAAGTCAACAGCTTGCTAAAGGAGATACAAAAATAAACCAAAGAAAATAACACCTTAAAAATAGACTAACTCAAAGGACAAAAGAGGTTCAAAAATCCAGTGAGGAGAAGAATGCGTTAAAAAGTCTAATTTGAAGATGGAAAAGGAATTTGATAACTCACTGAAGAGATAACTCCTTCTAAATAAGGTTGGAGCAATTGGAAGTTAACGACTTTACAAGAAATCATGATACTGTAAAACAGATCCATACAAATGAAAAAAAAATAGAAGGCACTGTGAAATATCTCATTGGAAAACCACTGACCTGGATAATAGATCCAGCAGAGATAATTTAAAAATTATTGGACTACCTGAAAGCCATGATCAAAAAAAGAACTTAGACACCATCTTTCAAGAAATTCTCTGAGAAAATTGCCCTGATATTCTAGAACAAGAGTATTTGAGTATTGTGGAAACATAATCAGGATAGCACAAGACCTAGCAGCTTCTACATTAAGGGATCAAAGGGCTTGGAATATGATATTCAGGAGCTCAAAGGAGCTAGGACTAAAATCAAGCAAAACTGAGTATAATTCTTTAGGGGAAAATAGGGTTATTCAATGAAATAGAGGACTTTCAAGCATTCTTGATGAAAATCCCAGAGCTGAACAGAAAATTTGACTTGCAAATACAAAAAGGAAGAGAAGCATGAGAAGGTAAACAGGAAAAAGAAATCTTAAGGGACTAATTAAAATGGAACTATTTTCATTCCTACCTAGAAAAATGATAATTATATCTCATAAGAGTGTTCTCAGTATGCAGATAATTGAAGGGAATATATATATATATTTGTGTGTATGTATATCTATCTATCTATACATATATAGGAGGGTATATGTGTATATAAATATGTATGTAAGTGTGGGCATATGTTTGTTGATGAAAAGAGGGCACAGGAGGAGTTGAATATGAAGGGATGATATCTCAAAAATAAAATTAAGAGGTGAGAGAGGAATTTATTGAGAAGATAAAGAGGAGATAGAATAGGGTAAGTTATCTCATATAAAAGAGGCAAGAGAAAACTATTACAATGGAAGGGAAGAACAGGAAGGTGAAAGGGAATGGAACAACATTATTCTCATTGTATTTTGGCTTAATGAGGGAATAGCATACACCCTCAATTGGGTACCTTACCCTACAGGAATAGAGGGGGATAGGGGTTAGGAAGGGGGATGATAGAAGGGAGGGCAGATTGGAGGAGAGGGCAGTTAGAAGCAAACATTTGTGAAAAGGGATAGGGTCAAAGGAGAAGATGGAATAAATGGGGAGTGGGATAAGAGGAGGGAAATACAGTTGGTCTTTCAGAATATGACAAATATGGAAATGATTTGGGTAACTGCACATGTAAGACTTATATTGAATTGCTTGTCTTCCCAGTGGGAGAGGATGAGGAGGGCAGAAGGGAAAAAATCTGGAACTCACTGTTTTAAAAACAAATGTTTAAAAACAACTTGTTTTTTACATGCAACTAAGAAATAGGATGTACAGGCATTGGGGTATACAAATCCGTCTTGACCTGCTAGAAAGTTAGGGGGTTGATGGGTGAGGATATAGCACAGAATGGATTGGGGAAAGGGTTATTCATTGAGCTTTGTCTTGTGGGGTGGGGGTATGGGAAAGATGGGGAGAAAAATTGTAACTCAAAATCCTGTGGAGATGAATGTTGGCAAGTAAAAATGAACTAATTAATTAAAAAAAGAAAAACTATAGGCCATCATATTCATGTTATTATAGTCATTGTTGTTATTCAGTTGAACTTGTCATCAATTAGTTCTGACAATATAGTTTATTAACCAAGTTTTATTTCAATGATTTATAATTGAAATCAGTTAGTGAGATATATGTATATATAAACCCCAAATCTTGGAATATTGCTTTCTAGCTGCTTAGTAATACATGAGAAAATCCTGGAAGTTTGTCTTTTTTGTCATATAAATTAAACATTTAAAATTAGAAATGCATATATGGTGCTATGTACTGAGAACCTTCATATATATATATATATACATATGGGTGTGTGTGTATATGCTATTTGCAATTTTAGATTGGGTATACAC
>NW_027185764.1:56134859-56138192 GCF_028583685.1 Petaurus breviceps papuanus | reverse complement strand
TATACACACACACACACATATATATACCCATACCTACATGCATGTATGTACACATGTATGTATAAAGATATATACACATATTAACTTTCATCCATTCATAACTGTGTGTTTGTGTGTGGGGGGTGGTGTGGGTGTGTGTGTAGTTCTGATACATATTGAAAAAAAACATAAGGCCTTGGGCATGAACCCAGAAACAATCATATGAATGTCACTGAAGAAAAGCACTTCACTAGATGCATATTGAATACAAGGAGATGCATCTTTAAAAAAATATTCAATTAATTCATGTTATAAATAAAAATATAAGATATGCTTCAATCTTGTGTATTTCCTTCCACTTCACTAGTGATTGCAAGAGTGTTAGAAAATAGGATTTAGATGGGAATAGGGGACTAATAAATACATAGTTTTGGGGTCAATAACTATAGGTCTTTTATATGTGAAATCTTTCTTCATATTACAGGGGAAAATAACCGTATTCATATTTAAATTTTGTTTAAATATGTAGGCAGAAGACATAAAGCTAATAATAAATGAAGGGGAATAATTTGGTTTTCTTTCAAAAGAGAGTCAAAACAAGTATTTAACAAAAATGGTTTCATTATGTGTTCAAAGTTTCTAAGCAATATTCAGTGCATATAAACATGAAGAAATAAACCACTGTGAAGATGATAAAATTAAAAGAATGAAGAAGTAGAAAAATTATGAAGAACTTAAAGAGATCATTCAAATTAAATTGTCATATACTTTGACAGTGGAAATTTCCAGCTTCTTAAGTGTAGGTTCTGCAGAGACTGTGCTTGGACCCTTTATCTCCTTTGGCAGTTTCATTGCCATTATTCAATTGATTCTTTCCATATATCTAGGAAATCTTTATGTTGTGTACTCAAATCTGATATCTTTCACAAGCCCCAAAATACTTTCTATAATTTATATCTGGATTTCTCAAGAGTTAATTATGTATGGCATAGCCAAACACAACTTCATATTCTTCTTCCCAGAGTTCAATCCCCTTCTATTCCTATGAAATGCATTTAGTTCACCCAGGTTCATAACCTAGAAATGATCTTTGATTCTTTTATTTTCTACAACCTCCACATCTAATTAATTCTACCACCCACAACAGCTAACACAAACTATAGCTCACTATTTTCTCTAACATACTGTAAAACATATAAACTTCTCTGTTTATCTCTTAAAGTTATTACTGACTTTGTCTCAACCTATCTTTTTCATTATCCTTCCCTTCCTTCCTTGTATAGTCTGAACAAATTGGTATCTCCACTCTATTCCTCTTTTACCACTTTGTACTTCCTATCCCTTTGCCATTGCATTGGCTTTCCTCTATTCCTAGAATTTGCTGCCTACTCATTTCTGTCTCAGAGAATATTGCTTTTCCCTTAAGATGAAGCTCAAGCACTTCCTTCTACATGATTCCTCACTGCTAGTTCCTTTCCTCCATTGCCTTTTTTGGTATTTATATATAAATGCAATACAGATTTATATATGTATATATAATATATGTTTATACATATATATGTATATATTTATAAATACACTTACACATACGTATGCTTGGAAAATAATTGGTAAATAACAAATACTTTTTCACTGACTTATATTGGACTTGATAAAAAGCAGTATGGAATGACAGACAAAATAAACAATGTGACTATGCTTCATTAATAAAACAACATAGTGTCCTAACAATGGGGATAGTTTTTGCTCTCCTGTACCTGGGTCAGATAATATTTGAATCATTTTTCTCAATTCTGAGAACTAGGTTTTGAGAAGGATTTTTACAAGCTTGAGTACATCTAAAAGACAGCTGTTCAAATGGTGAGAGGATTGAAATTCTGCCAAATGAGGACTGGTTGAAGAAACTGGGAATATTTAGCCCTGAGAAGAGATAACAAAAGAGCTTTCCATGAGTATTTGAAGGGCTATTAAGGGAAAGAAAGATTAGACTTTTTTTGACCCCTGTAGAGACTTAGAAATAATAAATGAAAGTTAGAAAGAGTCAGGTTTGGGCTTGATAAAGGTCTGACAATTAGAACTTTCTAGAAAATGATCAGACTGCCTTAGAAAGATCATAGTTTCTCTATGACAGTAATGTTCAAGCAAAGACTGGACTTATCGATTTAGTTAGAGGAGGGTCTAATTCAGATGCACAGTATAACAGATTAACTCTCATGTTGATTTCAACTTTGAGATTCAATTATTCTAAATTGTAATGGCACTTAAAATGAACCTGAGGAGATCTTTTGGATCATAATAAGGTCAAGCAGAAGGTCATCGCATCTATGAATAAATATGATTTTAAAGTAACTTTAGGACAGATTTTTAAGGTATTTCAAAGAAGAGAAGATATCAAAAAGAAGTAAAAGTTCTTATTTTGTATCCTGAAACTTTAGTGAAGCTACAAATTTTCTCAGTCTATTATCTAGGACTTTCTAAGTATACCATCTTATCTTCTGCATAGAGGAATAAAATTTACCTCCTTTTTGTTGACATTTATACTTTTAATTTTGTTTTCAGTTTTTATTACTATAAGCAATTTTCAGAACTATGTCAAATAATAAATGGAGAGATGAGATATTTGAAGAACTTTTCATATGAGAACTTTCATAAAGAAGCTTTTATATGTAGTGGCGAAATGGTCTTTCTCCATTGCAAATAAATAGTAACTTGATTGTTAATACATTTTTATTGTATTAAGGACAAATTCCTTGTACTTATTTTGCTAAAGTTGCTTTGTTATATACTTGTATGTATTTTATTTCCCAAAATAAATTCCTCTAGGTCAGTAACTATTTCACTGTGTCTTTTTTATCTCTAGTCCCTAGAATAGTTCCTGGCAGATACGAGGAGCGTTATAATTGATTGTAGTTTTATATATTGTTCTTTACATCCCACTGTGTTTTAGGCTTTAAAATAGTTTTTTTATGCATTTTGGAAGACATTTTCTGTTTATATTAAAAGCCATATGTTTTAAATCACAGTTTATAGTCATTATAAGTATAATTGTTTTTTTGTATTATTGAACAAATTTGCAATACTTACAAGAGTGCAATTTAGTCACAATGTATTGTTTTACCATATATTTTTGTATTCTTGGTGATAATAAGAAATTTGAACAAATATTGAGGATTCTTTTTATTTATTTTTTGGTTTATTTTCTTTCTCTGCTTTGTCTCTCCCTGCTGGGAAATTAGAACTATATTTATCTTACAAAGAGTGGTTTCTGGTCCTCCTTTTGAGAATAATCTCATAGCACATAGGAATTTCTCTCTCTCTCTCTCTCTCTCTCTCTCTCTCTCTCTCTCTCTCTCT
>NW_027185764.1:56031680-56134849 GCF_028583685.1 Petaurus breviceps papuanus | reverse complement strand
CTCTCTCTCTCTCTCTCTCTCTCTCTCTCTCTCTCTCTCTCTCTCTCGTACACACACACACACACACACACACACACACATTTTCTTTTAGTGTTTGAAAGAATTAGGTTGTAAATCTGTTGTCTAAAAGACTTTTATTCTTTGGTAATTCATTTATGACCTACTTGGTTTTTCCAAACATAAAGTCAGTTAACAATACTATTATTTGCTTTTTATTTCTACAATTTTACATTTTCAGGGGGGTGGGCAAGAGGGCAGAGAAGTTGCTGAAGTTAGGAAGTTACTGAGTTCTGCACAGTTTCCCTCAGAAAAAAAATGTTAAATCAAGTCTCTAAATGGATTCTGAAGTGACAGAATATGCAAAAAGACTGAGGTGAAACAGTTTTTCATCTTAAGATAACTGAGACATACTTTAGGAAAGGTCTTTTTCACTTGGGTAAAAGAGGACGGGTCAGTACAGTTGGTACCAGGAAAGTTATTGGTGGGCTCTAAGCCACAGCACAGATCAAAAACCAATGCTAATTGATCCTGGCTCAGCAGGCTACTGGCACAGCAGGCTATCTGTGAGGCTTCCAGACCCCAAACAGAAGGCAAACTGCCTGGTTGGGAACCCCTGGCTCAACAGGCCTAACATGACTTCACCACCCTAGTGCAGTGAACAAGCCACTAGTACCCAAGGTGCTGACTCAGAAAGCCAGTGATCAAGCTCTAGCCCCCTGCACAAGAAGCTTGGGACAGTGCCCTCAGTATCCCATGAGTAAAGTTCAGCTTTAAAAGCCAGGAAATAGGCTAAAAATGAGTAAAAATTCCAAAAAGAGCCCTTATCATACAAAGCTACTATGATGATAGGGAAGATCAAAACGCAAAAGCAGAACAGGACAACACTGTCAAAATGCTTACATTCAAAGCCTCAAAGGGGAATCTGAATTGGTCTCAAACCCAAAAAAGCCTTTGTGGGAGAACTAAGAAATGATTTTAAAATAAAAAAAAGTGTGGTGGAAGGAAAATGGGAAAATAAAAATGAGAGTTATTCAAGAGAGAGTCAACAGTATGGAAAAGAAAAGACAAAAATTAACTGGAGAAAACAATTCCTAGAAAAATAGAATTGGCTAAGTGGAGAAAATATCCACTCAACTTAACAACTCCTTAAAAAGTAGAATTGGCCAAATGGAAAAGGAGGTTCATGCTAACTGAAGAAAAAAATTCCTTAAAAATTAGAATCAGGCAAATGGAAGCTAATGACTCTATGAGACATAAAGAATCAGTCTAAGACAATCAAACGAATGAAGAGTAGAAGAAAATGTAAAATATCTCATTGGAAAAACAACTGGCTTGGAAAATATATCCATGAGAGATAATTTTAGAATTATTGGAATACCTAAAAGCCATGATAAAAAAAAAAAGCGCCTGAACAGGATCTTTCCAAAAAAAAAAAAATCAGCAAGGAAAACTGCCCTAATATACCAGAGCCAGACAGTGAAATAGTCATTTAAAGAATCCACCAATCATCTCCTGAAAGAAATCCCAAAATAATACTCTAAAGAATGCCAGAATTATGAGGTGTAGGAGAAAATGCTGCAAGCATCCAGAAAGAAACAATTCAAAAAACAAGGAAGTGACAGTCAGAATTACACAAGACTTAGCAGTTTCCACATTAAAGGCTCAGAGGACTTGGGATGTGATATTCTGGAAAGTAAAAGAGCCTGGATTATAACCAAGAATCAACTACCAAGCAAAACTGAGAATAAACTTTCAGGTGAAAAGATGGATACTCAATGAAATAGGGAACTTTCAAAAATTCCTGAAGAAAATATTAATACAGAAAAAAAAAAACATTCCATGTTCAAATACATGATTCAAGCATAAAAATATTAACAGGAAAAAATTGTTACTCAATAAGGTTTAAATGTTTACATCCATACATGGGAAGATGGTATGTTTAATTCTTGAGAACTATATCTCTATTAGGGCAGTTAGAAGGAATATATATAGACAGAGGGTGTAGGTAAAAGTTGACTTCGATGTGATAATATAAAAAATATAGAGTGAAAAAGTAACTGCATGGGTAGAACAGAAAGAGGAAGGAAGACTAGGGTGAATTACATCACAAGAAGAGGTACAAAAGATCTATTACAGTAGTGAGAAAAAAAGGAGGTGAATATTGTTGGAACCTTATTCTCATCAGATTTGGCTTCAAGAGAAATAATATATACACTCTGTATGCTATAGAAATTTACCCTACCCTATAGAGAAGGATGAAAAAGGGGAAAGAAAAGAGATGTGGAGCTGATAGAAGGGAGGGCAGACTTAGAGAGACCTTGGTCAGAAACAAAACACTCGTGAGTAGAGACCACATGAAAAGAGAGAGAGTAGTATAAACAAGGCAAAAATAAGATTGAGGGAAATACACAGCTGCAAATGTAGAGGCAATGAACTCTCCCATGAAACAGAAGGAGATAGCAGAGTGGATTAAAAACTAGAATCCTACAATATGTTGTTTTAAAGAAACACATTTGCAGCAGATAGATACACATAGAGTAAATTTAAAAGGCTGCAGCAGAATATAATACACTTCAGGTGAAGTACTAAATGTAGAAACAATCAATCCTGATCTCAGACAAAAGAAATATAAAATTTCATCTAATTAAGAGACATAAGGAAGGAAATTACATCTTGCTAAAAAGTACCACAGACAATGAAGTAATATCAATACTAGAGATATATATGTCAAGTGATAAAACTTCCAAAATCTTTTTTTCTACTTTTTAAATTCTTAAAAATTATTTTTATTTTTTTATCAATCACTTCTACAGGATTTTAATTTCCAAATTTTCTCCCCATCTCGACTCTTCCCCCAAACCAAGTCAGCATGCATTCTGATGACCCGAAACTTTAATTTGCCCTCTCTTCTGACACAACAAACTCTCCTTCTCTTATCATAGCCTTTCCTTCCATATTCCTGTAGGGCAACATAGATTTCTATATTTCATTTCCTACATATCTTATTTTTCAGTTAAATGTAAAAAGAATTTTAACATTCATTTTTAAACATTGAGCTCAAAATTCTTTCCCTTTCTCCCTACCCATCTGCCCTCATTGAAAAGGCAAGCAATTCAACATAGTTTATATATATATATATTCATGCAAGACACTTCCATAACTGTCATATTGTGAAAGACTACATTTCCCTCTATCCTGTGCTACCCTCCATTTATTTGATTCTCTCATTTGGTCTGTCACTCCTCAAAAGTGTCCATGCTGTTTACTCCTTCCCCTAATCTGCCATAACTTCGATTATTCCCCCTTTTATATTCCCTTCCTCCCTGCTTTCCTGTAGGGTATGATAGATTTCCCTACCCAATTGAGCATATATATTATTCCCTCTTTAAGCCAAATTCAATGAGAGTAAGATTCACTTATTCTCTCTCACCTCCCTCCTCTGCTCCTCCACTGCAAATTCTCTTTGTTGCCTATTTTAAGTGAGATGATTGTAAAGGCAAACACAAGCAGCTTTACAGAGAACTGCTGCTGTGAATAGCTCTAAAGTTTTGTTTACATAATATAGTGAACTCTTTATTTATTCAGCAATAAACTAAAGCAAAACTTTCACAAAAACTAACGTACAGAATTCACAATGTTATAACATAACAACTTATCACAAAAGTGGACATATAGTTTTCACCAAGATGACCACGGAGTTTTAAACAAAGATATCATTCAGTAAGTCCTGAACTCAATCATCCTTAAGGAGCAAGCCTTCTCAAGGCACACAAAGAATAAATTATAGAGGTAACAATTTTCCACTCCTAGATCACATTGTCTTAATCTCTCAGGCAAAAAGTCTTCTTTCTTCTTGATAGGAGGTTAGTTTTCTGTCATCCTTAAGGGATACAAGACATAAAATACAAACTTCTCCCACCCCTAGGCCACAGTAAATCATGATCTTCTTTGCACTAAGTACCCAAGTAGTGGGCTTTTCATCTTGACTTGAAGCTGGCTCTCAGATATAATGGTTCATATTCCATGGGTCCAGCTCCTGCCTGAATCTACCCAACTATCACTGGGATTCAAAGGGAGGCAGCTCTCAGCTCCTCATCAAGCTCTTTGTCCCATTCCTCATCCAATTCCTCATCCAGTTCCATCTTGAAGTTCACAGTTTCCAATACACCTCGAGTCCTTCACAGTTGTTGTTTCTGGGAAGACAAAACTTAACACAACCAAAACAATATTCATAAACATTGCTGGCACCATCATCAATTCACTATCTTCCTGTGAAATCATTACAGACCCACAAACAAGGTCTGACAACACAACTGAAATCATCAGTATAGACCCAGCACCTCTGAAAACATTCTCCAGGACTTCTGTAAACATACAACAAGAAAATCCTCTTTCAGGGCTTCCAGTAAGGCCCCAGGGCTTCTGTACAAAGTATTACAAACAAAAATCAACACAGACAAACAGACAAAAAGAGTGTGGCCACCATAAACTTTCCGTTCTCAATTCTGCCCTTTCCCAGGTTGGACTTCTCATATATGGTCATTAGCTCCTCCCTGTTCTGATCACCTCTTACATCCTTCCTGTGCCTGTCTTTCTCATGCCCCTCCCACTGTGGGTTTCACAAGTTCTGTTTCTTTTTGCAAAGATTTTACTTTATGGAGGGGGGAAGGTAGAACAATTGGGGTTAAGTAACTGCCCAAGGTCACACTGCTAGTTTTGTGTTAAGTGTCTGAGACAGGATTTGGACTAAGGTACTCCTGACTCCAGGGCTGGTGCTCCCATAAGTTCTGTATCTTAAGAAAGATTTGATATAAACATGGCAAGGCTCAAAAGAAATTTGAACTGAAACAAGGTGCTAAATAATTAAATAGCTGAACCAAGGTGCTAAATACTTCTTTGATTGGTATTACAATGATTTACTACATTCACTACATTCTCCCTTTATTTTTTTCCCAGTACATTGCTATCAACAATCAATTTTATTTTTTAGATATCTTCCCTTCATATTCAGGTCAAACTGTGCCCTCTGTCTATATCTATATGGGTAAATATGTGTATATATCTATATGCACACACCAACATATACATATATGCACACACATATGGGGATATATATGTGTATGGTATATAAGTGTGCATACATAGATACAAACACACATACACATATTTCCCTCCAACTACCCTCATACTGAGAAAAGACTAATGATTTACAAATATCATCTTTCCATGTAGGAATGTTAACATTTCACTTTAATAAGTAACTTATGATTTCTCTTTGCTGTTTACCTTTTCGTGATTCTCTTGATTCTTGTATTTGAAAGTAAAATTTTTGATTTAGCTGTGATATTTCTAACAAGAATGCTCAGAAGTCCTCTATTTCATTGAAATTATATATTTCCCTTGAAATATCATACTCAGTTTTGCTGGGTATGTGATTCTGAGTTTTAATCTGATCCTTCTTTGGCATCCAGAGTTTTATTTGCCAAGCCCTTTCAAACCTTAGTTTGGAAAGTGCTAAATCTTGTGTTATGGTGCTTGTGACTCCACAATACTTGAATTTTTTCTTTCTGCCTGCTTGTAATATTTTGCCCTTGACCTTGGAACTCTGAAATTGAGCTACAATATTCTTAGAAGTTTTCCTTTTGGGATCTCTTTCAGGAGGTGATCAATGGATTCTTTAAATTTTTATTTTACCCTCTGGTTCTAGAATATGAGGGCAGTTTTCCTAGAAAATTTCTTAAAAGATAATGTCTAGGTTCTTTTTTTGTTATAGCTTTCAAGTAGTCCAACGATTTTTAAATTCTCTCCTGGATCTATTTTCAAGGTTATTTGTGTTTCCAGTGAGATATTTCATATTTTCTTCTAATTTTTCATTCCTTGGGTTTTATTTAATAATTTCTTGATTTTTCATAAAGTCATTGGCCTAAATTTGCTCCATTATAATTTCGAAGAGATTATTTTCTTCTGTGAGCTTTTGTACATCCTTTTCCATTTGGCCAAGTCTACTTTTGAAGGCATTCTTCTCATATTTTTGGGCCTCTTTTGTAATTTAGGTTGCTACATTTTTTAAAATAATATTTTATTTATTTACTTTTTGCTTATAATATTCAGTTCCACAAGCTTTTACTTCTACACCCTTCTCCCTATGGCAGCATGCAACACAATATAGCTCTACAAATAACTTCACATTAAAATTACTCAAGTTGTAAAGAAGGATTTTAACTAATGGAATGGACAATGAGAAAGAAGGAACAAAACAAAACAAAAAAGAGAGACAGCAAGTGGTTTGCTTCAATCTGCATTCAGACTCCATAAAATTTTGTCTGGATGTGTATAGCCCTTTCCATCATGAGATATTTTTGGAGTTGTTTTATAGACTTACATTGCTGAGTGTAGTCTATCAGAGTCAGTCATCATACATATGATATGTCCATACTTGTTTACAATAATCTCCTAGTTCTGCTCCTCTCACTCAATATCAGTTGATATATTTGACTAGGTTATTATGAAGTCCACTTGCTCTTCATTTCTTATAGCACAATGGCATTTCATTCCATTCATATTTGTTCACAGTTTGTTCAGCCATTTCCCAATTGATGGTCATCCCCTTGATTTCCAATTCTTGGCCACCACAAAAAGAGTTGTTGTAAATACTTTTGCATACATGGGTCCTTTTTCCACTATTATTATTTCTTTGGGATACAACCCTAGAAGAGGTATTGCTGTTTCAAAGGATAGGCACATTTTTGTTGCCCTTGGGCATAGTTACAGATGACTCTCTAGAATGGTTGGATCAGTCCACAACTCCACCAACAATGCATTAGTCTTCTAATTTTCCCACATCTTCTCCAGCATTTATCATTTTCCTGTTTTGTCATGTTAGTCAATCTGATCAGTGAGATGTGGAAACTCAATATTGTTTTGATTTGCATTTTTCTAATCAATAGTGATTTAGAGCATTTTTATATGATTATATATATCTATATATCTTTACTTTCTTCCTCTGAAAACTGTCTGTCCATATCCTTTGTCCTTTTATCAATTGGGGAATTACTTGCATTCTTATATATTTGACTCCATTCTCTGTATATTTTAGAAATGAGTCCTTTATCAGAGACACTGGTTGTAAGAAAAAAAAAATCTTTCCTAATTTTCTCCTTTCATCTTTATCTTGGTTTCCTCTTAATCTTGAGCTTAATCTTGCCTTTGTTTGTACAAAAACTCTTCAATTTAATCTAATAAAAAAATTTCCCTTTCATTTTATACTGCTGTCTATCTCTTGTTCAGTCATAAATTCTTCCCTTTTCCATAAATCTTACAGGTAAACTATTCATTGCTCTCCAAGATTGCTTACAGTATCAGTCTTTATATCTACATAATGAATCAATTGAGATTTTATTTTGGTATATGGGGTAAGATATTGATCTATGCCCCGTTTCTGTCATACTATTTTCCAGTTTTCTTAGCACTTTTTGTCAAATAGTGAGTTCTTTTCCTAGAAGCTTGAATCTTATGTTTATCAAACAGTAAAATACTATAGTCATTGACTACTGTGTCTTGTGTACCTAATTGATTCCATTGATCCACTACTCTATCCCTTAGCCAGACCAAGAAATTTTGTTGATTTTTGCTTTACAATACCTTCCCTATTTTTAAAGGTGCTATTTACTTCAACATTTTTTATGTCTCCTTTACCAAGCTGTTGACTTATATTTTCATGATTTTATTTCATCATTTTCATTTCTTTTCCATTTTCCTCTACTTGTCTTACTTGATTTTCAAAATCCTTTTTGAGCTCTTCCATGGCCTGAGACCAATTTATATTTTTCTTGAAGGCTGTGGATGTAGGAGTTTTGTCTTTGTTGTCTTCTTCTGGTTCTTTGTTTTGATCTTCCTTGTCACTAAGGAAGAAAGAAAATATCATGTCAGAAAGAATGTAAGATTTTATAGTCTGATTTTTTTCTTTTCTTTCTCATTTTACCAGCTAGTTACTTGAGTCTTGCAGTCATTGTTAAGTGGAGGGTGTACTTCCCAAGCTTCAGAGGTTTTGTGCAGCTGTTTTCAGAGATATTTCTAGGGACCTGTAATTGTTGAGTTCTTGCAAGGGGGTATGATCAAAGGAGAGATGTTTGTTCCTCTCTTGGCTTGTGTTCTCATCTATGAGCAACCATTAAGCATTCTTTTCTGACGTGGAATTGTGATGAGGATTCCCCCTCCACCACCACTACAAGGTCTGCCATGCCCCAAGACCAACACCCAGTATTGTCACCCAGATTCAAGCACAGGCAAAGCAAAAGAATCCTTTCCCAGAGCCAGCAAAGAGATCCCTGTCATCCCCCTCTGTTAAGCTATTTGCTATCACGACCCTCTCCTCCCCTGATTTGTAGGTCAAGAACTACAGAAGCAGCTGTTGGTGCCAGAGCAGCTGCTGTCCCCCGGGACAGGGACTGGGGTGGGTCCAAGCTCCTCTTTCTCCCAGGTGAGAGACCTTTCTTCCTGACCTTCAAATTTTTTTTTTATGTTTATGGGTTAAGTCTGAGAACCACTGGAATCATAAGTTATTCAGTCCCCTAGGACCTACTCCATCCCTGTACGTGCCTGCCTTCCTCATGCAGCCTGGTGTAATAGATTCTTCCTGTCCACCTTCCAGATTGTCTTGGGCTAAAATTTTGTTTATTTCTGTCACATTGTGGCTTTTGCTGCTCTATAATTTGTTTATTTTTTTTACTGGTGTTTTGAGAGATTTGGGGGAGGCTTCAAGCAAGTCCCAGCTTTTATCCTGCCACCTTGACTCCCCTTTTCAAACCTCTAAATTCTTAGTGAAGTTAAGTGAATAAGAGGAAGAAATTGACAGAAAACTCTACTCGTTGGCGGACCTCGATTTCACCATCGTGGACCTAGATAAATTTAACCACAAAATAAACAAGAATGAAGTTAATGAGGTGAATAGCATTTTGCAAAGTAAGATATAACAAATCTCTGGAGAAAACTAAATGGGGATAGAGAAGATAGACATCACCTTTTTCTCAGTGGTAGATGGCACCTACACAAAAATTGATGACCATCAGAATCATTAATTATTTCTTGTATATTGATAAAATGATGTTTTGTTACTGTTGTTTTTCTCGATAAACATCTATCAGAATGGCTAACCTGACAGAAAAAGAAAATGATGGATGCTGATGAGATGTGGAAAAAAATAGATACACAAATACACTGCTGTCAGTGTTGTGAAATGTTCCAACGATTCTGAAGAATAATTTGGAACTATCACCAAAGGCTATAAAACTATGCATACCATTGTAGTAACATGCAAGAGCAGCTTTCCAGAAGAATGCTACTGTGAAGAACTTTTAAGGTTCTGATTGCACAGTATAGTGAATACTCTATTTATTCCATTAGAAATAAAAGCAAAATATCCACAGAAAATCAAGGTACAGCATTCACAATATTACAACTTGCATTCACAATATTACAACTTATATTCACAAGCAGCTTATCTTTAAAATGGCCACATAGTTTTCACCAAAGTGGTTACAATAATTATAACAATGTACAATCATCTCGAAGTACAGTAGTCAAAGTCTTCCACTCACAGGGCACACTTAAGTTAACTCAATCAATATCACAATATATTCTCAAGATACAATAGACAAAGTCTTCCACTTATGTGGCAAAGTCTACTCTTAAGTTAACTCAATCATCACTTATTCAGCAATCAATTACTAAGTATCATTAATCACTAAGTACAATAGAAAATGAAGTATTCCACTACCACCAATTCTCAGGAAATGCTGGCTCAGTTCTCCATTCTCTCTTCTGTAGCTGCTCTGCGACCAGATGCTTGTGCCAAAAAATTCTGACTGTGCCTCTCTGGGGCTTTTCTTATATACACAGCATTAGCTGCTTCCTGTTTCAGCCAAACCCTTTTTGTTATGTCAGCAACACAAAACAGGAGTTCATACCTTCTCTTTCAACAAAGGCTTGATCAATTACTAAGTGCTAAGTACTTGCTACTTTTGCCAACAGAAAGGGATCATCAAATTCAAATTACAGTACCATTACAACCTTTTGATCTGGTACTAGTAATACCAGATCTGTAACTCCAAAAGATAAAATAAATGGAAAAAAATACCCATTTGTTAAAAAATATAAGTCATTTTTGTTGTGACAAAAAAATTAAAGATTGAGGGGATGCTTATCAGTTGAGGAATGACTGAACAAGCTGCAGTATATGATTATTACAGAAGGATATAATGTCATAAGAAATGATGACAATGGTCATTAGAGACAATAAACTACAACTTAATGGAAGTCTTTTTTTTCCTCTCAAATGTTTTTTTTGAGTACTTAATTATGAACAAATCTGCCATAAATTGACACACTATTTCTAACATGCCTACCAATTCTGAGCATATTTTCACTATTTGTTCTAGTCCTTTTTATTGCAGAAGATAGAATGGTAGGGGAAATGTTACAAAAAGTTAGATACAATTCAATCATAATATGCTTTAATACTTGGAGATTTCAATATAAAGGTAGACATAGTTGTGTTGGGAAATATGATTTAGTAGGAAGAAATGAAAAGAACTGAACCTTTTCTATTATTTTCAGAAAGAGGGCAGAGGTACTTGACATAGTGGGTATCAAAAAATGAGATTGATTGATAGACAGGAAATAACTGCTTACTAATGTGGGAATCCTTTCTAAGTCAGCTGTGGTATATAATATGATCATTGCTTTATCAAAGAAAGGTCAAAATCAATACTAAAGAATTGTGAACAAATGAGATGATATGATATTGTAGCAGCAAACACCCTGGAGTCCCTAGGGTGGCTGCTCACACAGGTTCTTGGATCTGCTTTGATAAAGGAAAGCAACTCAAAATGGGTTAACAAGCTTACTTTAATCAGTCAGACATATATCGTTTACCTTGTTCAGGGAAAAAGGTCAGCACCCCAAAATTCAAAGTATACAGGCAGAATTATCAAGACAGAAACAGATCAAGTAGACAGCTTTCCAAACTCTCCAGCCATTAAATCCATACCCAGTCAAAATCTGGGTTTCCAAATCTGGGTTTTTCAAAGTCGGGGGGGGGGCCCTGGACAACGGCTTCCCAGAATACAGATCAAATCACAGAACACTTCTCAAAGTGAGCCCCCAAAACAAAGCTACACATCAGGGCTTATATAGCCTTCTCCTGGCTCAGAGAATGTAACAACCTTATTGACTCACTGGCCAATCAAGAAGTATCTACTGAAAAACAAGCCTCCCACCCCAGGCTTCTGGTGCACTTTAGCCTAGGGGCAGGGAAGATCTTCCAAATCTGCATTCCCATTACAGATATCCACCTGAAGTAACTCCAAGGATGAAACTAGTTAAATATAAACTTAATTATAAAATCATGAAAAGGATAGTGGATACTGTGAATCACATAGTGTCATAAAACTGATAATAGCAGTGATAAGAAGTTTTCAGAAAGCTTGTCCATATACCAAAGTAAGCAAAGTCATTACCAGTGTATTTTAAGAATAAAACTGGGAGGAGGAAAAAAAAACATTAAACATGTGAACAAATTGAAAGAATTATAAATCTTTGTAAAGTTAATTCTTTTCTTTGTTTTGTTTAAATTAAATCTTGGTTATTTTTAGTCTACATCATTCATTTCCACAAGACTTTGAGTTAAAAATTTTGTCCCCATCTTTCCCCTACCCACCACTCCAGAACAGCAATCTCACTGTATACCACCTCCCCCAATCTGCTCTCTCCTATATCCTCCCTCATACCCCTTCAGAATTTTTAGTAAGTCAAGATGGATCTCCATACCCCAGTGCCTGTTTATCTTATTTCCTGGTTGCATGTAAAAAAAAAAATAAAATAAATTACAAATATTAATAATAATAACAAAAATATTTTTAAACATTTTATTTTAAAACTTTGAATTCCAGATTCTTTCCCTTGTTCCCTCATCACCAACCTGGCTGGGAAGATAAGCAATTCAAAATAGGTTGGACATGTGTAGTTATGCAAAACATTTCCATAGTGGATATTTTGTGAAAGACTGTTTTTTTTTTTCCCTCCATCCTTTCCTGCCCCCCACTGTCTATTATCTACTTTGACCCTGCCCCTTTTCAAAAGTGTGTACTTCAAACTACCCTCCCCCCCCAACTTGCCCTCTGCTCTCTCATCCCCTTTTCACCCCCTTACTCCCTGCTCTCCTGTAGGGCAAGATACCCAATTTAGTGTTCATGTTATTCCCTCCTTAAGTCAAATTTAATGAAAGTAAAGTTGACCCATTTCCTTTTGCCTTCCTGTTCTTCCCCTCCATTGTTAAAGTTATCCCTTGCCTCTTCTATATGAGATAATTTACCCCATTCTGTCTCTACCTATCTCCTTTCATTATATTCCTCTCTCGGCTCTCAATTTCACCTTTTAAATATCATCCCTTGCTATTCAATTGATCCTGTACCCTCTGTCTATGTAAACCTGTACACACATATACACACATGTATTTATTCATATGAATATATACTCTCCATTATAGATACATTTATGTATATATGTACATACATACATACATACATACACACACACACACATATATATATATTCCCTTTAAATATCCTCAGACTGAGAAAGGTTTCATAAGTTACATTTATCACTTTTTCATGTAGGCATGTAAATATTTCTACTTTGTTAAGTTCTTTATGGTTTATTTTCCCTGTTTACCCTGTAATGTTTCTCTTGCTTCTTGTATTTGAATGTCACTTCTTTATGGTTCATTTTCCCTGTTTACCTTGTAATGTTTCTCTTGCTTCTTGTATTTGAACGTCAAATTTTCTTTTCAACTCTTTTTTTTTCCATCAAGAATGCTTGAAAGTCCTCTATTTCTTTGAATGACCATATTTTCCCCTGTAACATTTTACTCAGTTTTGCTGGGTAGGTGATTCTTGGTTTTAATCCTAACTCCTTTGATCTCTGGAATATCATATTCCAAGCCCTTCAATCTCTTAATATAGAAGCTGTTAGATCCTGTGTTATACTTATTGTGTTTCCACAATATTCAAATTAATTCTTCTTGGCTGCTTCTAATATTTTCTCCTTGACCTGAGAACTCTGGA
Source organism: Petaurus breviceps papuanus (assembly GCF_028583685.1). Classification (NCBI taxonomy): domain Eukaryota; kingdom Metazoa; phylum Chordata; class Mammalia; order Diprotodontia; family Petauridae; genus Petaurus; species Petaurus breviceps. The sequence continues at coordinate 56,121,728 of NW_027185764.1, read as the reverse complement.
ATTTGGCTATAATATTCCTGGCAGTTTGCTTTTGGAGATCATTTTAAAGAAGCAATTGTTGAATTCTCTCAATTTCTATTTTGCCCTCTGATTCTAAAATATCAGGGTAATTTTCCTTAAGAATTTCTTGAAGGATGATTTTTGTTTCTTTTTTTGATTATGGCTTTCAGGTGGTCTAATAATTTTAAATGATCTCTCCTACATCTAAATTTTTAGGTCAGTGGTTTTTCCAATGTGATATTACACATTGCCTTCTATTTTTTTTTTTCATTTCTTTGGATCTGTTTAATAGTATCTTGATTTCCCATAAAATAATTAGTTTCCATTTGTTCCAATATAATGCTGGCAGATTTATTCTCTTCAGTGAGATTCTTTTTTTTCATCTGGCAAATTTGGCTTTTTAAGACATTCTTCTCCTCATTGCTTTTTGGGTCTCTTTTGCCATTTGAATTAATCTATTTTTTAATGTGTTATTTGCTTCAGTCAGGTTGTTGACTCTCTTTTCATGATTTTCTTGCATCATTCTCATTTCTCTTCCCAATTTTTCCTCTACTTCTCTTACTTGATTTCCAAAATCATTCCTGAGTTTCTCCATGGCCTGTAACCAATTCATATTTTTTTTATTGGAAGCTTTTGATGCAGGAGTTCTGATTTGGTTGTCTTCCTCTTGTTCCATGTTTTGATCCTTTTTGTCCCCCCAAAAGGAACCCAAATTTGGATTGCTGTGCTTGCTTTGTTTATTCATGTTGCCACCCAATTACTTCACTTTTGAGCTCTTTGCCACAGTAAAACCCTGAATCCATAGGGGAGAGTTTTTCCCCAAATTTCTGTGGTCTTTGCAGCTCCTGCAGCTATTAGGAAGGTGCCATCTCTATAGCCCCCACATGCTCTGACTCCCTGGTCACACACCCCAGGACCTCCACCCAAGACAGTGATCCAGATCCAGGCAGCTTAAAGCAAGAGCAATTACCCTCTTTATGGTTTTTTGGCCCCCCTACATTCTGCACGCTGGGAGCTCTGAAGCAGCGATGTGGAGGAGGCTGCATGGCTGCTGTGCCTCCACTGCTTCTTGCTCTGGGGGCAAAGGCTGGACCATGCATCTTCTTCCAACCACCCCTCCAGTTCCAATAGAATTCTTCACTGACTTTTTACTTTGTCTGTGGCATGTATGGGTTGATATTTCTAGAAACCACACAGCTGCTGGTGATCCACTCTCCTGAATTTCACACCAGCCGCTACTGCTCAGAGCCACCCTGCTAAAACCTCAGACTTAAGCATGGTTGGGCTCATCTCCAAGCATGCTGTGATGGACCCTTGCTGTAGGCCTGCTGGGTTGCCTTCAGTGGGAGATTTTTTTCCCTCTATCACATTGTGGGTTCTGCAGGTCTAAAATTTGTTCAGAGTCATATTTTATAGGTCTTTGAGGTGATTATGGGGGGAGTTCATGGAGATTTCCTGCTTCTTTGCTGCCATCTTGGCTCCACCAAAATAATTCTTTTCACCATAATTTCTTTTTATTTTATTTTCTGACCTTATTTTTGCAAGGCAATTGGGGTTAAGTAATTTGCCCAAGGTTACATGGCTAGGTGTGTGTGTGTGTGTGTGTGTGTGTGTGTGTGTGTGTGTGTGTGTGTGTGTTAAGTGTCTAAGGCCTCCACATGCTCTGGCAAGCTGGACACACACCCCAGGACCTCCACCCTAGACTGCAATCCATATCCAAGCAGGTTAAAGCAAGAGCGATGACCCCTCAGACTGGCACTTGGTACCCCTACACTCTGTAGGCCAGGAGCTGAAGCTGCCACTTGGTTCTGGCTGGCTGTGCCAGTGACTCAACAGCTTCTCACCCCAGGGGCAAAAGCCACACACTCCCACTTAATGGGTCCCAAAATCCAGACTGCACTGACCTCTCACTTTGTCCTTCACATATGGGTGTTGATAATTCTGGAAACACCCACAGCTGCTGCTGATCTGGAGTCCCTGTGGCTGGCTGGTAATGCCCACCATGGGGCAAAAGCTTGGGTGGTGGGGCTGGGCTTGGCTTCCAGAGCACTGCACTGGCCAATTCCTGCCAGCCTGTCATGCTGTCTTCAGCAGGAGGTTAGCTTCTCTGTGTCATTTTGTGGATTCTGCAGCTCCAAAGTTTCTTTGGAGTCCCCTTTTTACATGGATTGGGGTAGGTGGAAGCTGGAGATGCTGGGAGATCCTGCTTCTAATCACATTTGATTACTTTCAAAGTGATTTTTAGAGCTTTAAAGAATTTATCCCAAAGGCATATGAAATGGAGATTATAATGAATTCTTAAAACAAAAACAAAAACCCCTGAAATATCACCATTGCCCCAAAACCCCTGATACTTCCAATAAATAAATAAGCTGTATATGTATAGAAAAATGAATAAATGAAAAGCAACTCAAAGAATATAAATAACTAGAGATCTTTATACCTATTTCCTCATCTTCACAACCTTTGTAAAAAATCAACATGTTTACCTTTTTGTTGACTTTAAAAATTGTTAATTTTGTAAGAGCAAAATGGCACACAGTTCAATAAAATGTCTTCGTAAAATGACAAAATTGTGCCAGTTCATTCAAATATGTTATATCAGAAACAACTTTAACTATCATCTCGTAACTACTGTCAAGTGAAGCATAACAAAGAGAAAAATTTTAATAGGCCATTGTTGCCATTGTCATGTAGACAAGCCAGAAAAGCATAAAAAAAGGACAGTTAGGCTCTCTCGATGAGCCTGATTTTTTTGCCATATTAAGCACTAATATATTGCAATACTAATTTTTAGAGGTTTTGGCCCAAATAGGCAATCAGAAAAATATAGTTTTTCAAGTAAGAATGTCTTGAATCCAGAACAAATACAATTGAATGGAAAATCCATAGAATTATTCCACCAGGATATCAATTTTGGGCAGAGAGGGTAAACTAGACATACAATTGAGAAGAAGGAGTATAAGATGGATTGTCTTTTAGGAATTTATGCAGCATTTCTAGTGACAGCAAACTTTTTTTTACTTAAAATGAAGGCCCATCTTTTCAACATGTAAATTTTTCTGTTGATATATGACTATTGATTGTAGATGAATTAAAGTTGAGGGTCACAGAAAGGACAATAAAACAATTCATAGGCTGCAACATATTATCAATGAAGTGCCATACTGGATGTCATAGAAATAGTGCCATAAAGAATGTCATCAGGGAGACATATGATTGAAATAAATGATGAGCTGGTGACACAAGAGGGAAAGATTAACCCGACAAGAGATGAACTATCCATATCTTCCATTGTTCTTACAATAGAATCAAAAGACGTATGTGAAGGTCTTACTTCAGCTCTTTAGGTAAATACCTGAAAGTTAACATATGGGAAGACATGGGCAAACATCTTACAAGGTAACTAGAAATCTATGAATATAAAAATGTAGTGTTGGAGGGAGTACCCATATCAGACCATCAGAGCACAGTTCATCTCAGAAATATTCATGTATTTTTAAATTTGGAAATCTTTAACTTATGACTGTCAGCAAACAACAATAACAAAAAGTTCTAATAGATCCATTGAGATATTGTTGAAGCAGGAATATATTAGGAGTCAAAAAGCCTAGAATTTTTCATATTGACTTTTCTGAGCTGCATTTTTTCATTTGTATTATTGGTTACTAATACTTCTATTGAAGTATCAATAGATACTTGAATGTAAGAAATGTCATAATGTATGCAAAGGGATAAACAAATGAAAATCATCCAAATTCTAGACATATGTGACTGTCTATGCAGTCAATTTCTTTTTTTTTTTCCAAAAATTAAACTCAATTTGAACAGAAACAGAATTGGGTAGAACGAGGAAAAAAATCCCCATCAACATCAATATGTCTTATTTTTTGGAGACAAATAAGAATTTATAGATAAACATTTACTTTAAACATATACATATATATATTTCTTATAAACAATATGAATTTATGAATGGGGGTAGAGGGATGGGTTAAGAGTAGGAAAAATACTATTATAATTCTGCCTCTGAGATACACTGTTTATGTGTTCATAGGCAAATGACATTATTTCTAACTCTCTAGACACACCTATAAGATTTTAGGTGATAGAAGAATTACCAAGCTACACCAATGGAGAGTGTTTCCAAACCAATGAAATCAAAGATCTATGTGAGGAAAAAGAAACACAAGGAGTTTAACTTTTCTGCCCTAAAATATCACTAACATTAGAGAAAGGATCTATCAGAGTAATGAATTATTTTGAAAAAAACCAAGATATACTTTTTAGGGTGATAATTTAAGAATACTGTACACATATGATACTGATGAAATAGCATTACTCACCACCTATATGAATTCCAAGTCTAGTCAAAATAGGTCATAAATGTGTTTTTATAATTCAGTAAAGAAAGTAGAGGAGCTGAAATTGTGATCTGGGAAAACTTTTCCCAATACTCATCTTATTTATTTGTTTACTTTGGCTGCTACCTCAATAATTTACAGCTTTATGATTTATATCATGAGGAAAGGAAAGAAGAAGTGATCGAAGGTTTGTTCTTTTGGGAACTTAGATAGTGAAGGAGATTTGTTATACAATATGAATTCTCTCCCAGTCAGCTTACTACCTTGGAGCTGTCCCAAGTTAGCAGTGACCCAAAGATGTTTCTTTCTTATGGCTCTTTGGAATGAAGTTAGTTATATCAGCCTCTCTCATAAAAATTGTCTTTGAGCTCAGAAAACTTCAACAAAGAAGCCCAGTATAAAAATGTTGTAGAATTCTCTATTTCAGAATTATTATTTCACTTGTATAACATATGACTTAGGATTGAAATTGGAATTTACCAACCCAGGGCTTTTCCTATTGTAATAGGTATAAAAGCTTTCTAAGTCTTTGAAAGATTATTATATAGCACAACAATTTTTTTCAGTTGCTAAGATTTTTTAATGTAGGAAGGTATCTTCACAAAGAATGTACCTGGTGGTCAAAAAAATATATTTGCTATTACAGAATACCTTTACTTACAATTAGTAAATATTCTGGGATTCACATAATAATACTATTTTGTACATATGTTCTCCCTTTCATCCTTATAACTCAAAGCTTTTGTATAAGAGGAATTATATTTTTGTATATTATAGTATTTAAAAGGCTTTTGAGATTTTTTAGAGAAATGCCTTTCAGTTTCACATGTTGAAATGGATTATTTTATGATCTCTTTTCTCTTTATTTCCATTTCTTTTGCTCTTTTTGGTTATAGATAAAGTATTAGATATAAACATGGTTTATAATATGTATTTACTGAAAGAGCTGTTACCTCTTTTTTTTTGCTATATCCCAAAAACAAATTTGATATACCAATGAAGTTAAGATTTTAGTAGGAAGAACAAGAAATTCAAAGTCACATTCATATCAATCACAGACATTTCTCACTTGTTAAATTAAAATTTTAAATTGTAAGGCAATTCTGTGTAAAATGATGATAGTTATCTAACAAATCTATATCTAAGGAGGCAGTTAACACCATTACATTAAAAATAGGGGAAAAGAAGTAGTATTTTTAACATTCCAGCCTCTATGCTATGTGTAGTAGCATAGTCTCTCTGGTTTTGAGCCTTTTCAATGCATTCTTAGTTTATACCAGTTGATGAAGTAATGAGGAAGACCTCCTCATATATAATTACAGTCACACCATTTCTTGTTGTATACCTGTGGGTGACCAGTAATCCCTTATTTGGCATTCACTTTGAGATCAACAAAGAATGAGCATTCGAGTCTCAAGAGACAATTTAGGTGGCCCTGAATTTATAAAGAAGCTTTTGAGGGCATCTCTTTGAAAACTCGCTTCATTTGTCTTAAATATTTCATGTATTTTTTTAAGTAAAAATATAAATGACAGGAAATGAACTATACAGTGCTTCTTGGCATTTCTGAATTGTTGAAATCTCTGGGAAATAGTAATGGTTCACATAAGGATATTTGTTATGGACCTCAAGAAAAAGATCATAACTTCCCCTTAACCCATGACTATTGATCTGGAATAAGTATTCTATTCAGAACTATATTCCTGAAGTAGGAACATGGAGCCACTTAGTACTCTGCAACTGTATTTAGCTCTCCTTTGAAGAGGCCATCACTAGTCTTTGTAGGCACACTCAGTGATTTTACTTTCAACATCAACATGAAAAATGAAGGAAATGGCATGATTAAACCTAGTTAAAATAAACATAATTATAGATATCATATACCATATAACCCAGAAAGCATGCCATAGCTATATAAATTAAGAAACAAAAGAAAAGAGTCATCTAAGCAAAGCTTCCTATTGTAAAATTAAGGGACCTGAGATACAGAAAAGATAGGGCTTTCCTCCACCTCTCAGGTCTTATAATTTGAAATTAGTTTCTCTTTCCACTACAATGTGATTGTTATCCAACCTTACTTTCTCTCTTTATGCTTCCATCCTCAATCAGCAGTTGATCAGCAACTGTCCTATAACTCAATCACAAATTTGTTATTACTAAAACACAATTTTATGTTTAATAACTTTATCTCTATGATCTAGGAAATAAACATTCTTCATGTAGTTGGTCTTTTCTTTGTGGATGGTTAGGTCAAAATCTGTTAAGTGGAGACTAATATATTCCAGGAGGCTCTCTGATATATAATGCAACTAGTACAATTTTTTTTCATAAATAGTAGCATCTGGTAGACCTCGTTATCCTCAGAGAAAGTTTTTTTTTTTTAGTTTGAACTCTGCACTGCTTCTTTTTCTACAGAGTGGAAAATACTATTTGCAAGCATAATCTCCTATTTTATCCCTTGTTTGATGTTATGATCAGAGTGCAAAACAGGGATTTTTCAAATGGGAAACAATTTGATAGAAAATTGTATTTAAAGCAGAATTTTTCTCTACCATGTCAAATACATTTTCATAATTAACAAGCAATAAGGAGAGTTGGTTCACATATTCTCTATATATTTTAGTCAGTTGCAAAATTATAAAAATGTTATTATTGGATTTAGCTTGTGAAACTCTCCTTGTTCCCTACCCCCATCTTCACCAAAGATGGAATAGATTTGTGCACAGTGACTTTTATAATGTTTTATATAGATGAGAAAGTAAACATATTCATCATTATCTATGTCTTCTCAATCAATATATAAATGCGATATTTTTCTGTGCTTTTGCTTTTTCACCTGCTTTTCTTATATATTACATGTCATGTCAGTCATTGTGTATAAAAATGAAGTATGAAAATGAGCAGAGCATGGATTTGAATAGGAGGAGATCTTTGCCTTTGAGGACAGGAAAGTCCATTTAATGAACTGAATCTTCCCATGTAAATAAAGGGCCATCTTTCTAATACAAACATTCTGCCTATGTTGATGTATATTAGAGAAACATGGGATGCAACAGTCCCTCAAGCAGTAAGATTATCACACGCAGCATAATTGAGAAGTACATGGCAAATCTGAGCAGGGTGTTACATAACAAATGAGGCAATTCAAAGAAGGAAACTAATAAAAAAAAAATACCAACAAGGAAATGTTTGCTAACAAAATAAAATTCCTAGACATTTGACAAGGTCAAAAAATGATAGGCAGAAAGACAGAATGCTAGAATGGCTTTTCCTCAATATCGGGAAATTTGAGAAAAACCTGCAAAATTTTGGGTAGACCTCTTATGCTAATCATATGGAAGAAAATGCACTAATCAAATAACATGGGGCCTGCTCCAATAGGCATCATTGAAGTGAAATCAAGAATTTATGCGTTAATGGATCCAATTTAATATTTAAATAACCTCAGCTAGATTTGCTAGAGTTTGAATTCTTTTTTTTCAAATGTTTATTAACTTCTTATTTACATTATTCATTTCCGCCTGATTTTGAGTTACACATTTTCTCGCCGTTTTTCCCCTACCCACATCCCCAAAACAGCAGTCCCAAAGTATATCCCCTCCTCCAATCTGCTCTCTCTCCCATATTTTCTCCCATACTCCTTTCGACTTTTCCAGTGGATCTCTATGCCCCAGTGCCTGTATATCTTATTTCCAAATTACATGTAAAATAGTATTAATAATAGTTTATATATATATATATATATATACATACATATAAATATTTCATTTTAAACTTTGAATTCCAGATTCATTCCCTTCCTCCCTTGTCACCTACCCTCATTGGGAAGATAAGTAGTTCAGTATAGGTTGTACATGTGTGGCTAATGCAAAACAATAACATAGTAGATATATTGTAAAAGACTGACTATATTTCCTTCCCTCCTATACTACCTCCTTGTTCTATTCTCTACTTTGACCCCATCCCTTTCAAAAGGGGGTGCTTCCAACTTCCCTCCAACCCATCCTGACCTCCCTTCCAAGATTCCCCCTCTCATCCCATCCCCCCCCCCCAATCTCCTAGAGGGTGAAATACCCTATTTAGTGTGGATTTAATTCCCTACTCGTCAAATTCAATGGGAATAAGGTTGACTCTTTTCCTTTTGCCTTCCTATTCTTCCCCTCAATTGTAAACATTTTCCCTTGCCTCTTTTATATGAGATAGTGTACCTCATTCTGTCTCTCCCCATCTCCTGTCATTATATTCCATTCTCAATTCTTAATTTCACCTTTTAAGTATCATCCCTTCCTGTTAAATTGGTCCTGTGCCCTCTATTTATGTATACATGTAAACATATATACAAACATTCACATATGTATTCATATGCCCATACACCCTCATATATAATCCTCCAACTACTGAGAAAAGTTTCATAAGTTACAATTATTGTTTTTTTTCATGTAGGAATATTAATAGTTAAAAATTGATAAGTTCCTTATGATTTCTTTTCCTTCTTTACCTCCTCATGCTTCTCTTGCTTCTTGTATCTGAATGTGGAATTTTCTATTCAACTCTGTTTTTTTTAGCAAAAATTCTTGAAAGTCCTCTATTCCATTGAATGACCATATTTTCCCCTGAAACATAATACTGAGTTTTGCTGGGCAGGTGACCCTTGGTTTTAATCCCAGCTCCTTTGACCTCTGAAATATCATATTCCAAGCACTTCGATCCCTCAGTGTAGGAGCTGCCAGATCCTGGGTTATCCTGACTGTGTTTCCACAATATTCAAATTGTTTCTTCCTGGCTGCTTGTAATATTCTCTCCTTAATCTGTGAATTCTGGAACCTTGCTATAATGTTCCTAGGAGTTGTCTTTGGGGGAACTTTTTCAGAAAGTGATAGGCAGATTCTTTCAATGTCTATTTTGTCCTCTGGTTCTAAACCATCAGGGTCTTTTTCTTTTAGAACTACCTTGAGGATGATTTCTAGGTTCTTACTTTGATCATGGATTTCATGTAGTACAATAATTTTTAAATTATCTCTCCTGGATCTGTTTTCTAGGTCAGTGGTTTTTCCCATGAGATATTTCACATTGCCTTCTATTCTTTCATTTGTTTGGATCTGTTTAAGAGCATCTTGATTTCTCATAAAGTCATTAGCTTCCATTTGCTCCAATCTAATTCTAAAGCAATGATTCTCCTCATTGAGCTTTTGAGTTTCTTTTTCCATCTGACAAATTTGGCTTTTTAAGACATTCTTATCCTCATTGCCTTTTTGAGCCTCTTTTGCCATTTGAGTTAGTCTATTTTTTTTTATTTTCCCCCACCCATCCCCCCAAAACAGCAGTCCCACAGGATATCCCCACCTCCAATCTGCTCTCTCCCATATTTTCTCCCATACCCATTTCAACTTTTCTAGTGGATCTCTATGCCTCTGTGTCTATATATCTTTTTTCTTAATTACATGTAAGATGGTATTAATAATAGTATATATATATATATATACACACACATATACATATTTGAATATTTGATTTTAAAACTTTCAATTGCAGATTCATTCCCTTCGCCCCCTGCCACCCACCCCCACTGGGGGGAAAAGCAGTTCAGTATAGGTTGTACATGTGTGGCTAATGCAAAACAATAACATAGTAGATATATTGTAAAAGACTGACTATATTTCCCTCCTTCCTATCCCACCTCACACTTGTTCTATTCTCTACTTTGATCCTGTCCCTTTTCAAAAGTGGGTGCTTCCAACTTCCCCCCCCAGCCTGCCCTCCCTTCCATCATCCCCCCTCACATCTCCTTCCCCCCCTATTCTCCTGGAGGGTGAGATCCCCTATTTAGTGTGTATTTCCCTCCCTTCTCAAGCCAGACTCAATAGGAATAAGGTTGACCTATTCCCTTTTGCCTTCCTATTCTTCCCCTCCATTGTAACTTCCCTTGCCTCTTCTGTATGAGATAGGTTGCCCCACTCTGTCTCTCCCAATCTCCTCTCATTATATTCCTCTCACCTCTTAATTTCACCTTTTAAGTATCATCCCTTCCGGTTAAATTGGTCCCGTGCCCTCTATGTATGTATACCTGTAAACGTATATACACACATTCACATATGTATTCATATGCCCACATACCCTCATATAAAGACATATATATTTCTAATCCCTTCAACTACTGAGAAAAGTTTCATAGGTTACAATTATTGTTTTTCCATATAGGAATGTTAATAGTTCAACTTTGGCCAGGTGGCTCAGCGAGCAAGAGCACCAGCTCCAGTGCCGGGACGACCCAGATCAAATCCGGGCCCAGACACTCAGCACCACACCCAGAAACAATAACTGGCCATGCAACCCCGAACAAGCCACTCAACCCCGATTGCTTCAAAAAAAAAAATAGTTCAACCTTGATAAGTTCCTTATGATTTCTTTTCCCTGTTTACTTTCTCATGCTTCTCTTGCTTCTTGTATCTGAATGTCAAATTTTCTATTCAACTCTGGTTTTTTCAGCAAGAATGCTTGAAAGTCCTGTATTCCACTGAATGACCATATTTTCCCCTGAAACATGATACTCAGTTTTGCTGGGTAGGTGACTCTTGATTTAATCCCAGCTCCCATGACCTCCGGAATATCACATTCCAGGCCCTTCGATCCCTCAGTGTAGAAGTTGCCAGATCCTGGGTTATCCTGATTGTGTTTCCACAATATTCAAATTGTTTCTTCCTGGCTGCTTGTAATATTCTCTCCTTAATCTGGGAATTCTGGAACCTGGCTATAATATTCCTAGGAGTTGTCTTTTTGGGATCTTTTTCAGGAGGTGATCGGTGGATTCTTTCAACCTCTATTTTGCCCTCTCGTTCTAAAACATCAGGGCAGTTTTCTTTGAGAACTTCCTGGAGGATGCTTTCCAGGCTCTTACTTTGGTCATGGCTCTCAGGCAGTCCAATAATTTTTAAATTATCTCTCCTGGATCTATTTTCCAGGTCAGTGGTTTTTCCCATGAGATATTTCACATTGCCTTCTATTCTTTCATTTGTTTGGATCTGTTTAACAACATCTTGATTTCTCATAAAGTCATTAGCTTCCATTTGCTCCAATCTAATTCTGAAGCAATGATTCTCCTCAGTGAGCTTTTGAGATTCTTTTTCCAACTGGCAAATTCGACTTTTTAAGGCATTCTTCTCCTCATTGCCTTTTTGAGCCTCCTTTGCCATTTGAGTCAGTCTGTTTTTTAAGGTATTATTTTCTTCAGTCAGGCTGTTGACTCTCATTTCATAATTTTCTTGCATTGTTCTCATTTCTCTTTCCAATTTTTCCTCCACTTCTCTTATCTGCTTCTTAAGGTGCTCTATGGCCTGTAACCAGCTTGTATTCTCCTTTGAAGCTTTTGGTGCAGGAGTTCTGACTTCACTGTTTTCCTCCTGTTCCATGCCTTGCTCCTTCTTATTCCCAAAATAGGAGTGTAACGTTGGAATCTTCTGTCTGCTTTGTTTCCTTTGCCTGTTCATTTTGCTACTCAATGATTTGACTTTTGGGCTTTTTGCCACAGTAGGACTCTGCCACCAGACAGGGGAGTTTTCGTCCCAAACGCTGGGGTTTTCTCAGCTGCCGGAGGTATTAGATTAGATGGGTGCCCTCTCTGAGGTCTCCACACTCTCTGGCAAGCTGGACACACACCCCAGGACCTCGACCCTAGACTGCAATCCAGAACCAAGCAGGTTAAAGCAAGAGCGATGACCCCTCAGACTGGTGCTTGGTCCCCCTACACTCTGCAGGCCAGGAGCTGAAGCTGCCAAGTGGCGCTGGCAGGCTGTGCTGGCATCTCAGCAGTTTCTCGCTTTGGTGGTAAAAGCCATGCACTCCCACTTCCTGGGTCCCAAAGTCCAGACTGCACTGGCCTCTCACCTTGTCCTTTGCATCTATGTATTGATAAATCTGGAAATGGACACAGCTGCTGCTGATCTGGAGTCCCTCTGGCAGGAGGCTGGTCAGGCCCACCCTGGGGCTAAAGCCTTGGCGTGGGGCTGGGCTTGGCTCGGCTCCCAGAGCGCTGCGCTGGCCGATTCCTGCCGGCCTGCAGGGCTGTCCTCAGTGGGAGGTTAGTTTCTCTGTGTCATTTTGTGGGTTCTGCAGCTCCAAAGTTTGTTTAGAGTCCCCTTTTTACATGGATTGGGCTAGTCTATTTTTTAAGCTATGATTTTCCTCAGGTAGCCTGTTGATTCTCATTTCATAACTTTCTCGCATCGTTCTCATTTCTCTTCCCAATTTTTCTTCTACTTCTCTTATCTGCTTCTTAATGTCCTCTATAACCTGTAACCAGCTCGTATTGTGCTTTGAAGCTTTTGCTGCAGGAGTTCTGACTTCACTGTCTTCCTCCTGTTCCATGCTTTGCTCCTTTTTATCCTCAAAATAGGAGTCTAATGTTGGAATCTTCTGTCTGCTTTGTTTCCTTTGCCTGGTCATGTCACCCCTCAGTCACTTTATCCCTGGGCTTTTTGCCACAATAGGACTCTGCCACCACACAGGGGAGTATTCATCCCAAATGCTGGGGTTATCTCAGCTGCCAGACATATTAGATGGGTGCCCTCTCTGAGGTCTCCACCTGCTCTGGAAAGCTGATCACACACCGCAGGATGTCTACCCTAAACTTCAATCCAAATCCAAGAAGTTTAAAGCAAGAGCAATTACCCCTTACATTGGTTCTTGTTCCCTCTAAATTCTGCAGGCCAGGAGCTGAAGCTGCCATGTGACTCTGGCTGGCTGTCCTGGCATCTCAGTGGCTTCTTGCACGGGGGGTAAAAGCCATGCACTCCCACTTACTGGGTCACAAAGTCAGACTGCACTGACCTCTCACTTTGTCCTCGCATCTATGTGTTGATAAATCTGGAAATGGCCACAGGTGTTGCTGATCTGGAGTGTCTCTGGTAGAGGCTGGTCAGACCTGCCCAGGGGCTAAATCCTAGGTGTGGGGCTGGGCTTGGCGCCCAGAGCACTTTGCTGGCCAATTCCTGATGGCCTGCTGGGCTGTGCTCAGTGGGAGGTGAGATTCTCTGTGTCATTTTGTGGGCTCTGCAGCTCCACAGTTTGTTTATAGTCCCCTTTTTACATGGATTTGGGAAAGTGGAATCTGGAGCAGTGGGGAGGTCCTGCTTCTACTCCGCCATCTTGATTCTGCCACCCCCCACCCACCTTGAGTTTGAATTCTTAACACAATGTTCATTGAATGGAGGTATTCATTCATGGAAAAATGAGGTTTTATATTTTCCACTTCCAGAAACGGCTCCGAAATGAAGTATTATAAAAAGAAATAAATAAAAAAGTAAATAATGAAGGCAATTTAGAGACCTACAGAGTTGTGAGAAATGACAGAGTTTTAATTCTGGGGGAAAAATTTAAAGAAGAATAATGAACAAGAAAGTTGAAGATTCTGACTCAAGCTGAAGGAGGAAGATGAAAATTACATTGAAATAAGTGAAAAAATGATAAAGGAAGAGAACATAAAGAGGAAGGGATGAGAGTTTGTAAAATAATATTATTAATAACATAAAGTAGTTAATTTATGAAAGTAAAGAAAAATGACATTTAGGTGGTTGTCAAGTTCTTACAGAGTGATAGAAGAAATTAGGGGTATAAGCAAAACATTTAAAGGTTACTGGAAAAGGTTTAAGGGGGTTAAACCAAAAGTGTTTAGAGGTGATAAAAATAAGACATAAACTTCCATTAAAAAAAGAGAAGGGGGTGGCCAGGTAGCACAGCAAGTAAGTGCACTGGCTCCAGTGTTGGAATGGCCTGGAGATCGAGTCCCTGGTTCAGACACTTGGCACCCACCCAGAAACATCTGGCCGTGTAACCTTGAGCAAGTTACTTAACCCTAATTGCTTAGGGGTGGCCAGGTGGCTCAGTGAGTAAGAGCACTGGCTCCAGTGTCGGGATGACCTGGATCAAATCAGGGCTCAGATACTCAGCACCACACTCAGAAAAAACTGGCCAAAAAACCTTGAGCAAGTTACTTAACCCCAATTGTTTAAAAAAAAGAGAGAACATAGAATTTTTAGTGACTTGCAATATATTGCAATATTTGTGTTTCTGCTATAACTGAGTGTTTGCTACTTATGCTTGAATTAGAGGTTGGTCCACTTTCTAGGAGAGAAGGAAAAAAAATCAAGGTAGTAAAGCATTGGAACTACAATACAGTGTTCCTTAAAAATTTGGAAACAGGTAAAAAAGGAGAAAAAAATTGAAGAATCAGAAGATTCTTAACCTCATTTATGAGCTTGAAGTGACAGAAAGTCAAACAGAAGAAGAAAAGCATAGTTGGAGCTAAGAAACAAGAAGAGTAGTCTAATTCTCTCTGGATGAAATAGTTACTGGACGTCCAAAAACTGATGATATATATCCACAGGTACTATCACCTGAGGGCTTATCCATTAAGAGAATAATGGAGAACACTAGTGACTACTTGCTGAAGGCAACCAAGACATCTCTTGGCTATATCCTTAGATACGTAGGACATGTATGTAAACAGAACAAGGATATTCTTTCCCCCCACCCCAAGGCTTTTCAAAATGGATAACTATTGTCTACTTTTGATAATTTATGTGTGTACACTTGATACTGCCTGAAATTGAGAGGCCTTGATGAAGAAATTGCATGATATAAGAGGAAAGGTGATATTTTAATTACTCCCATCTAAGGATGATGAAAGAAGCAGTTGAGAAAGGAAAAAAAAAGCTTGTTTTATGGAGAATAATGTGTCATCATTTCAGAGAACATGAAGAAGAAAAACTACATGAGCACTATATAGTTATAGCGTACTCTGGTATGGTTCACTACGATCATGGTGCATGTTGTCATTCAGTTGTGTCTAACTCTTTAAGACCCTGGGGACCATAGCCCATGAAGCCCTTCCATGGAATCTTCTTGGCATAACATACTGGAGTAGGTTTCTATTTCCTTCTCTAGCATATCATCTTGTGTCAGAAGTCCACACTATGGTCTGTTTATCTTGGGTATTCCTGAATGGCATAGTTCTAGTTTCATTGAATTACCTGAGTTCCTCTGTCATGACAAGGCAGTGATTTGGGAGAAGTGCCCATTGGGTAGAGGCCTCTTTTCTTGGATGTCTGGTCACAAGCCAAAGCCATTTGGACACAAGAGAATTGAATTAGACAGGCTGGAGCTGAGTTGGAGAAGGAGATCAAGGAGGTAAAGCAAATATTGAGTGGACATTTGTTGCTGTCATTGTCGTAATTATTTTCCTCTTTCTTCTTCTCATTCTTCTCCTTTTTCCTTTTTTCTCTTCATCCTCACTACTACTACTACTTCTACTACTACTGCTTTCACCAACACCACCACCACCTTTTCTTTTTCTTTGCAAATTTTTTCCAAGATTAAAAGATAACACCAAGGGTTTTGATGTGGATAGATATTTACAACAGAACTGCTAATTCAGGTTACATGAGTGGAGAGCAATAATCTTATCTCTTAGCTTACATTTTGTTAGAGTTGATATACATTTGCAAGCTAGGCAAAAAAGGTCTTGGAAATGTATAGCCCTAAGATAGTTATCTAGAACAGATTCCTAATGTTTCCACCTAGATATGAATAGTTAATGGCACTATACCTGTGCTTCCACTGCTAAGAGATCTCTCAAAGGAGAAAACTACACTACGTATCCAGGATGCCACTTACTTTGCCAATATAAAGTTATGTAGTAAAGAGAGGTCAAAAGATTTTTTTTCCAATACCATGCAGATACAAAAGATGCAGTTCTATCTATATTTTCCTGGCTTTGAAGACAGCTCTCTTTTCATTATGCTGTAACTACCTAGATGATATGGAGAGAAATAATGTAATTTTCCACTAGAGGCTGTCTGCCAGGCTCTGGATTTGGAGACTATTACCCAAAAAAGGGAGAAAGATTGTCATTATAAAGGAACATTTCTTTCTACTACAATTTTTTAAAGCAATTGGGGTTAAGTAAGATGCCCAAGGTTACACAGCCAATTATCTTGTGTGGGTGTTAAGTATCTGAGGCCACAACCAATTCCGGCTCCTCCTGACTCCAGGGCAGGCACTCTTACTCAATGCACCACCTAGTCACCCACTTTCCACTACAAATTGCAAAATTGATATGGAGATATTAATTTGTGGACATAAAGAAGCCCAGAAACTGATATCAGGGAGTAAGACAAGCAGAGAATTTGCATGTAAAAATAATTAGCGAACACTACAAGACCAATGAAATTATGTACCACATAGAGGCATCCATCATATGCAGTATGGAATACATTCAATGAGTACACTATAATGAGATCAACACAAAGATTTTGGTGATATGGTAAGAAGGTATGTGTTACCATTCTCTGCATGTTTGCTTTGACCACACGTTTGCCCTCTGGGTGTATCTGTCATGTGTAATCTCTATGTATGTATACTTTTGTCTTTGATGTCATTTATCTGTGGGTGTGCCTCACATTTTCTTTAGGGGGATACTCTTTCATAAATTACTTGCTATGTTATTTTAGTAAATGACTATATTTGAACTGATATTGACCCTGAGGGGGGGAAATCTCACATTGTAAGTTATAATTTGGGGTTGATGTGATAAGACAAGAACCTGGGATGAGCATTTTGATGATTCTGGGCTAGGAAAGAGTTTGTTGATGACTCAGGCTCTACATTATTTAAGCATCTATGTGTCATGACGTGTAAAGTGAAAGGAATGTTTTTTTTAAGACAGAGTGTAAAACACTCTCTGCATTCTAAGAGTTTACATTCTTCTAGCAGGAAAAACTACTAACATATAATTTTTAAAATAGATAAAATAAACACAATTTAATTTTAAGGGGATCTGGAAAAGTCTCAGAAGGTGGTTCTTTAGTTGAACTAGAGGCAGTGGTAAGATGAGAAGATCATTCTAGACACTGGAGAAAGTGCATAAAAACCATAGAAGAAAGAAATGCAAAATTGTGTTTAGGGAAGAATAAGTGGCATAGTTTAGTTAGGACATAAAGTACAAAAGGAATAATAATGGCAAATCAATATAAGAAAATAGTTAGAAGTAAGATAGATAAGGAATTTTAATGCAAAGATCTTTGAGAATCCAAGGATACACAGAAGCTTTTTTGAGCTGGGAAGTGATGTGGTAATTTATATGCTATAAAATTGATAATAATATTTAATAATAACAACAATAACAGTTAACACATATAGTGTTGATTAAGTGACACACATTGTGCTAAGTGCTTAATAATTATCTCACTTGATTCTCATAACCACCCTAGGAAGTAGGTACAGTTATAATCTCCCTTTCATAAATGAAGAACTTGAGACAAATAGAAGTTAAATGACTTGCCCAGTGTCACAAGGTAGTAAGTGTCTAAGGCTAAATTTGAACTTAGTTCAGCCTGACTCCCAGACTAGCACTCTAATAACTACATGACCTCACTGCCAATATATACAGAGATAGATAGACAGACAGATAGAAAGAAAAATAGATCAATAGATTGATATGTAGATAGGATTATCAACTTTATAGTCATGTAGAGAAAAGTTGGTAGTCACTGGGATCAAAAGTACAGCAAGGATATTTGTCTAGAAGAGAGGTTATAAAATTAATATTAGAATGGAGGTCAAGAAGCTGGAAAGAAGGAAGTGGATATAAAATATGCTGAGGAGGTAGAATACTTAAAACTTAGCAATATATTGGATATGGAAGGGAGGGTGGTACATGAAACAGAATGAATATTTGAATATGAATCTTGTATTCTACAATTAGGATAATGAGAGAAAAAGTAAGTTAGCAAGAAGAATGGGTTTGAGGAAAAATATGAGTTTTTGTTTAGAGATGTTGAGTTTCAGGTGACTATGGCAAATACAGGTGGGAATATCCACCAGGCAATTGATAATGCTGATAGCTCTAAGATGACACTAAAGTTGTCTATATCTATATCTTTAGGTAAAGACTGTGCATATATATATATATGTGTGTGTGTGTGTGTGTAATATATATATATATAGAGAGAGAGAAATATTGATATAAAAATATTGACAGTGTCTATATCTTGTGATAAACTCTCACATGAGAGGTATAAGGATGATAATCCATCCAAAGAGATGGAAAAAAAAATCACTTGCACATTTAGGAAGAAAATCAGGAGGGAAGAATACTATGAGAAAGCAGAAAGAGTTTCCACAAGGAGGGATTTTTAGCAGAGTCAACCAGTCAAGGATTTCTGTAAGAATGAAGACTAACTCAATATATTTGTTAAAGCAAGCAAGGGATAATTGGGAAAGAGTAGTTTCAGTCATGTGATGTGGTCAAAAACCAAATTATAACGGTTTGAAAAGTGACTGGAAAATGAGAAAGTGAAAACATCAAAGGTAGTTTGCTTTTTTTCTAGGAATTTTCCTGAGAAAAGACAGAGAGGAATAGAATATAGCATTAGGAACTTACTTGAAATTTCTGATACTAATCCTAGCTATTAAATGGGGGTGGTAACATTTATAACCTAGATCATGTCTGCACAATGTACATAGCACCAAATGATTTTGGGCAGCCAAAAATATAGAGACCTTGCAGTCATTCCTGTTCAAGAAATAAGAGGAAAATATAAACTTTGTCTTCCAGATGGTCCAAATAAGAGAAGTAAAAGAAAAGGGAATAAGTGTAATTATAAAGAAAGACTAAGCAATGAAGTCAATATTTTCACTTATATGAGGCATTATTTATAAAATTAAAAAGTGAACTAAATAGAAAAAGAAAGAGCAAAGATCATCATCAATGGAGAAAGAAAATCTAAAGGGAAAAATTTTTAAATGATTTTTAGAAACATAGAAAGAAGCTATTCTAAGTATTAAATAGGAATCATGAGAAGAAAAGCAGGAAAAAAATCACACCCTCTTCCAGAAATTATACATACAATCTTTTGTGAGGAATATAAGCCAGTGAAAGTAGTTCAAATGGAAATATGATTTTCAGACAGATATGACAACTGAAGATATAACTCCACCCTTTTTGAATATAAATACTGTAGGGATAATACTCCTTTAGACTCTTAATAGACTTGTAGAGCATGAGACCATAGTGTAAGGCCAATGTGGGTAAGCAGCTAGGACATGCACATGTCAGAGAAAAAGTTGGTTTCAATCTAGTAAGTTCTTACTTTTAAGGAAGATAATGATAAATTAGATGATTAAGTTTAGAAGTTTCTTGTCAACATAAACTTAAGGAATAATTTGGTTCTATTTTACTCATTTTTATGGTGTTTGGGAAGCTCAAAGAAACTTAGCCTTAAAATTGCCCATCTAGGAAGGCAGTGGCACTACTGACTCTAAGAAAATCTCATAGTTCATTGAATTTAATAGGATTGTTTTCCTTCAAGATCATCATGCTCAATATTATTTGACCTCACAGAACAAAAGAGTATGCCTTACATCCCTGAAAACAAGAGCAGATAAGCTGACCTCTGCAAGGTTGGTCAAACAGAATGTTTAAACTATGTCAACTATTCTATTACTAGATTGATCTTACCTGGCATATTTCATAATCGGAATACCCTCTGACTTATACACTTTCCTCTTGAAGGGAATAATTTTCCCAAGGAATATTACTGAAAAATGTACTGAAAAATGATAACAACAAACAGAGATAGCAGAAATGGCTGATTTCAAACAGAATTAGGAAATCTACAAATCCACACCTGAAACCCGAAACTAATATGACTAATTCACTTTACTTTTATTCTATTACTTCCCCTAAAGATTATTTGTTCAAGTAATTTATTCCTAAATTCCAAGTCATGATTTAGATTTCTTGATATAAGAAGAGTTTATGACTACTTTAAAAATACAGATAATTGACCCAAATCCTTTGTGTTTATGGATATTTTACTAGGAGAGTTAATAATATTCCATATAATAAAAGATTCCCAAACACACACAAGAATTTGAATTGTTTTTATCTTATCCTTTATGATTGTTATATAGATAGCATTACTAACTTTACAGTCATATAGAGAAAAGTTTGTAGTCATTGGGACTAGTTTTGTAGAAGATTAAAGAACCGACTGTTAATATATAATGAAGTCTCTACAAAGATTCAGAATCTGTTGCTGAAGATGTATGAAGTACTTTTAAAACATAATTAACAAAACCTCACCTAATACCCAGTAGAAATGATTAAACATTTTCAAGATATACTTCATGCATTAGTCCTTTGAGTTCATTTTTATTAATGAAAGATGGTTAGCTGTTAATTTAAATTCACCAAGAAATCAATGAATTTGCACCTGATTTTTTAATTGAGTCAAATAAAATGTGATACATATAAACAACATCAGTAGAAATGAGCACATAATAGTTTTATTATCTTGAATTCTAATCCAACAATTTATTATTATTGAAAAAGCTTTCATTAAACATCTATATTGCAAAAAAAAAATAATGCTATGCCAGAGATACAAAGAGAAGACAAAATAAAACAAGGTGATGGGGATATAACAGAAAAAACAAAAACATGCCCAAACTCAATACTTTCACCCAATGAATTTATACCTTGCTGGTTTAATGAAACATGTAAATAAATAAATATGTGTCGTGCTATAAGAGACAGACAGACATAGGCAGATAGACACAGGAAAAAAAACAGGGAATATTAAAAACAAAAGGTATTTGGAAATTTTTCCAATGGGAGGTGACACATGATCTGATCCTTGAAGGAAGCCAGAAATTTCATAGGTTAGGAGATGGAACATTCCAGTCACAGAGGGAAAGTTTTATAAATCATGTATGGAGTGTTCAGGGAAGACTAGCACCTCAGTGAAAGACCTTGCCAATGCCTTTACAATACTGTTCATACATCTTTGGAATCTACCTTCACCCAACTCTGTCCTGTGGCTCAAATAAACTGTTTTATTTGCAGCAACCACACCCCAGTAAATTGTCTTGGAACATGGAATAAGCCAGGATGAGCATAGCCAACAGGTCTCAAACCTAACAGTGAATTAGGGTGATGTCTAACCCAAGCATGTGAATATTTCCCCTGGAAGAATAGGTGAATGAGAAAAAAAAATTTTTCAACAGTCATGGGTGAAGCAAATGGCTGAACAAAATGGCTGAAAAAGGTGCTGTGAAACTCTTGGAGTTTGGCAAAGATGCCAAAATCATCTTACTGCATCGTCGGCTATCATCAGTAGGACTTTTGTCCTACATGTAGGTTTCACTAAGTCTGGAAGAAAGAGCAAGTCTGACAACATGCAACTCTTCATTGTTTAAATACAATTCACATTCAGGTGTAATTATGTCATGATATAACTCTTGATGTCATTGGTCCATATTGAGAATGAAGGATGCAACAATAATAAGATAGTGAATTCTGGCTTCTGAGAGCAGCATGTAAACTATTTGTCTACACAGAGGAGGCAAGTATGTGGCCCACAATACCCCCAAGTGCCAATAGAACCAGATTTAAATATAATTAGGAAATATTTAATGAAATAAATGAAAATGAAATAAAATGTAAATAATCTTAATATATGGTTTTCTAATATAGTAAACATGTACAGAAAACTTATATATGGTTTAGTGACCCCCATTTATATTTAATGTGATACCACTGGATTAAAAACCTAGCCATGAAGGGTAGTGATAGGAAAAAAAATAAGGACAATTAAATTAAAACAAGGTTGTGAAGGACTTTAAATGAAAAAAAAATAGGTATTTTTTTTTTTACCCTGGAAGTACTTGGAAGTCACAAAAGATTTTGGAGCAAAGGAATGACATGCTCAGACTTTTGCTTTAGAAGGATTATTTTGACAATTTTACAGTAATTGGACCACAAACAGGAGAAACTGGAAGCTAGGAATCCAATTAAGAAGCTGTTGCTCAATAGTACAGGTAAAAGATGAGGAGCATATCAAGGATGTTGGTTGTATGATTGGAGAGCAATAGAAATAAAATGACTTGTCAACTGATAGGTTATGAGGAATTGAAGGGAAAAGGAGAAGAGTTGATCACTCCAAAGATTTTGAAGTGGATGATGAGAAAGATAGTGGTGCTTCACGAGAAACAGAGCATGTTAGAGTAAGTGGGCAAGATGAGTTCTATTTTGGATATGTAGAGTATGACAACTCAAGTGGTATGAATAGATGAATTCTTCAAGAGGCTATTGATTACATCAAATGAAAAAAAAAAGATTATTGAAGCCATAGGCACTAATGTGATCACCAAGTAAAGCAAAGTGTAGATAAAAGTAGAAGGATGGTTGAAAAACATGCAGAATAATCAAGCTCAGTGAGTGGGATATGGGTGAATATCCAGAAAAAAAGAGTGAGTAGGAATTGTTAGACAGGTGCTAGGAGAGTCAACAGGGAGCAATATTTGCAAACTCAAGAGAAGATAATATCCAAGAGAAGAGAGTGCTCAACTCTCTCAAATATTTCAAAGAGGTTAAGAAGGATGACAAATAAGGAAAAAAAATAAGTTGAAAAATAATTATCAATACTCACGGGAGATAGCAATTTTAAATAGGTGGAGAGTTCAGAATTTGGATCATAAGGAATTGAGGGGTGGGAGGAGAGGAAGTGGAGGTATAGCTAGCTTTTTCCACAAGTGTGGCTATGAACCTTTGGAGATATTGAAGAGTTGTTGAGGTACATTGATGGTTTTTTATACTGTTGCATTTACAATAAGGCGACTTCTTTGGAGATAGCAAAGAAGGAGCTGGGAGATTTGGAGAAAATGAACATTGGTTAGACTGGAATTTATTCTCAGAAGGGATGAAAGTGGGGGAGAGGACAGGAACAAGGGTCCTAGTAGAAAAGTGAACCTTGACAACAATATGGGCCAAAAATTTTAATGAAGCTGTAGAAAAGCAAGAGATCATGGAAAATGCTATTGTAGAATTTTGAAGTGTACAACAAGAGAAAATAGCTTACTTAAGTAAATGCTCAATAAGTTAACAAGAGAGGACTGTTGAGGAAAGGATGAGTTTCTTCATTGATTGACATTCAAGAGTACATAGGTAATAATGGAGGAGAAAAAATGGTCGAGGAAATTGAGAAGAAGAATTTGACAAGGTACAAGCATCTATAGGGCAAGGGGAAATTTTTATGTTTCATACAATATTTGAGGATGTGGGAATATTTTTTCTTTCACATTTCTATACTTTCTATGCAGACCATGCACACTCCAAGAAGCAGAAAGTGAAGGGTTAAAAAAGGTACCTAAAATTAATGTGACAAGGACATCATGATATGTCATATTGAGTAAGCATCTTTGAAAAGTCCAAGTGGATAACTTAATGTGGGACAGATCAAGACATAGTCACACCAGTAAAACAAGCAATACGCTATGAGAAAAAGTCCTCTGACTAAAGATCATTTTTTTTTGATTGGGCAATCTTTATTCTTTGAACATCTAGAGGTGAGACTACCAAAATGATAGATATGGGAAATACCAGATATATCCTTTCTTGAGGAATGGCAGAGATAACAACCAGTTGTTGAGAGGGAAAAAAAAAAACAAACTTAGCTCCTGACCTAGACTTCTCTGATTTGCTGCTTACGAGGTTGTATGGTGACATCCAATCAATCCACTTTATTCAGAACCTTTACTTATTTTATTCTCTGCCATAGATCTTTGGAAAGTTACTTAACCTATATCTAAGTTTCTTTAGTTGTAAACTGAAGGGTTGACCTCAGTGCTTCTAAGTTTCCTTCTAATTTTAAACCAATACATTCTGAAATATTGTATATGAATGATTATTTTCCTAGAGGAAACTGGATGAAGATAGGGGTATAGAAGCTCAGGATTACTGCAGTTGAGAGAGCACTTAAAATGCTCAGATGAGCACCTGAAGGAACCATGTTTCTGGTCATGAAGCCCTGCTATGAATAGACTCTATGCCACTAGGCAAAAGTTTAATTTTTACTATTACATTTTGCTGCGATGGTTACAACTCATTTTTTCTTTCTTTGTCTAGGCACAACTACATGTATGAAGAATTAGCCTTGTTGTCTTGGATCTCCTGATAGAGGAGATCCTGGCACATATGTCTAGTTTGCCTCTGATGGAATAAAAAAAGTTTTTTGGTTATAATCCCTGTGAGATTTTTGGTTTTATGTTATTTTTCAGAGTTAATAGTTGGTATAAAGTTTTTTCTTTAACTGCTATGGCTTTTTGGTCAGAGTTAACAGTTTGTGAAATAACTTCTGTGGTTCTTTGGTTTATTTTATTTTATTTTTTAAAATTTACCAGTTGGTGTACAACCTCTGTGAACTCTGTCTACTATACATTAGTGCTGGTATTTTCAAAGTTTAACAGTTGGTGCATAACATCTGTGATTCTTTGGTCATTTATTTTCAGAATTTGACAAGGCTTATCAAAAAAATGCTCAATTACTACCTATCACACTGTGATATTTCATTAAGTGCTTAAGGCTAAATATATCCTCTGGTTGTCTAGTAAAAATAAACATACTGATGGAGGTTGCTGACCCATTATGAGTTGAATTGATGCAAATCCAAAAGAAAGTGTTAAGTTAGCCTTATGTTTAGACACTTGAAATCTATACAACAGTAAGACCTTGGAGAGAGATGGAGACAGAGAGAGAGAGAGAGAGAGAGAGAGAGAGAGAGAGATTGTGTGTGTGTGTGTGTGTGTGTGTGTGTGTACTTTACTCTCCGAAAGGAGATAGGAAAAATGTAAGAAATATACTACCGTGTTTCCCCGATAATAAGACACTGTCTTATTATTTTTTTTGGAAAGAAAAACACCAGAGGGCTTATTTTCAGGGGAGGGCTTATGTTGTCCTGCCTCAGCTCTCCTCTGTGGCACTGCTCTCAATGGCGCCAGCAAGCAAATCACTGGGGAAGAACAGGATGATGCACTCACTGCTGCAGCTCTGATTGGATGCAGCTCGGAGCGCGGCATGCGTTTCACCGGGGGGGGGGGGATGGTGCATACAGAGGGTACCGTAATGTAGCATGTAGCACAGGGGATCACCTTCACTACAGTAGCAATCTCAATAGGGCTTATTTTCGGGGGAGGGCTTATTTTAGAGGAATCTTACACAGCAAGGGGAGGGCTTATTTTTGGGATAGGTCTTATTATCGGGGAAACACGGTAGGGAAAACTGATCATTTAACACAGTATGCAAGGAGATATACCCAGGTACCCAAAAGCTTTCTATTGATGTCACAGTAACGCAAGAGATGGATTGCTCCCTACTTTGTCAAGGTATTTAACATTTGGTTCACCATTTTCTGTTCTCCTCAGTGGATTCCATTTTACTACAAAACATAACTTTTTCACACAGATGACCTGAAAAATTCTTATGGCCCAAATGATAAACCTTCTTAAATCCAATGATTTGGTTCTGTACCTCACCTCAGTCACAAATAGGAATAGCCATACCCTAGAGTTTGCCATTACTCACAAATGCTCTACAACACAAATTAGAAACTCTAACATTTCCTTATCAAAATCTTATATTATTCTGTCTTTCCTTTTGCCTCACCCTCTCAAACCTCCACCTCTCAATGCTTACTTAGCTCATTACCCTAGCTGTATTTTCACTTTTCCCACCTAAACCCATTAATTATCTATTTGAACTCCACTCGATCAGCTCTTAAATCCCTTGCCCTCTTAAACCTATAGTACTAATCTCTTCATGTTTTTTCCCACTATCAGACTCTTCAATGAATTATCATAAACCACCTTTACAACCTTAATGATTGGATGTTTTTCAAACTCATTTTATCCAATCTTAGCTATTTTTTACTAGACAGTTCTTTTATTTATACCTAGCATGCTCTCCATAAAATCTCTTCCTAATGTTCCCTTCTCTTCTAAAGCCTCTTAAACCAACCCCTTTCCTCAGAGAAAGAAATTTGTCTTTGACTTTAAGGAGAAAAATTGAGGCTTTTGACCCAAGCTCCTTAATTTTCTCATTCTCTCATCTAAAAATTCCTTGACATCAATATTTTACTCTAGCCACCTTTCCTCCGGTTTCTTTCAATGATGTAGCCTTTCTTTTTGCCAGAGCAAATCGTTCTTAATGTACACTTAATCTTATACCTTGCTTTGTTACAGCATATTTTATTTTTTTTTAAAGAAATTGGGGTTAAGTAACTTGCTCAAGGTTACACTTCCAGTTATTATTATTTTGTGTGGGTGCCAAGTATCAGAGGCCAGAACTGATCCCAGGTCTCCTGATGCTGGGGCCTGCACTCTTACTCACTGCGCCACCTGGCCACCCCTAAGCAATTGGGGTTAATTTGCTTGTTCGAGGTTACACAGCCAGTTATTTTGGGTGGTTGTTAAGTATCTGAGCCCAGAAACAAACCCAGGTCTCCCAACTCTGGAGCCAGCGCTCTTACTCACTGCGCCACCTGGGACCCAGCATATTGTATCCTTAACCATTCCTTCTCTCTTGAATCTTCAGCTACCCCTTGTATCCTGGATTCTTCACTATTTAATTCAGACATGCCTAAAACTCCCTCCTATCCTTAAAAACAAAAAACAAAAACAAAAGCAGAAGCCCTTCATTAAACCCTACAATCTTCTCAAGCTGTTCTTCAATATCTTTTCTCAGGTAACTTTATTGAAAGAAGTTGTGGACTCTTATTTCTTTTATTTCCTCTTCTCTAACTCATTTCTTATCCCTTTTCCATCTTTTCCTAGTCTCATCATTCAACTGAAACTCCTTACTCAAAAGTTACCAATAATCCTTTAACTTCCAAGTCTTATGTATTTTTTTCAGTGCTCAATCTTATTTCTGTCTTCATTATCTTACAACAATCCCTAAATTGTTCCTCCTTCTTCAAGCATCTCCACTATTTAGTCTCTCCTTTACATGCTGCTGCCAAAGTGATTTTCCTTGTGTACAGGTCTGATTATATTATTTCTGAACTAACTCCATTGACTTTTCATTTTCTCTGGGGTAAAATATCAACTCCCCTATTTAGCTTTTAAAGCCATCCACAATCTGTGCTCAATCTATTTTTTTCAGTATCATTGGACATTTTTCACCTCCCCTTATTATGTAATTTAATCTCACCTTCTCTCTTAATCACACTAAGACCTTAGTTCCCATTCCTGTGCCTTCACACTCTCCATATCACATACCTAAAATGAACTTCTTTCTTGCCTTCACCTCATAGAATTCTTTTTTTAAAGATAGATCTCAAGTATCATTTTCTTCCTCAAGGCTTTGTTGTAACCAATTTCTAGTGCACTATTTCCCAAACTATTGGTATTTAGTTTCTTGGCTATGTTCGTATTTTTAAACTGTTGATTTTATAATTGAATTAATATATGCATTTATTTTATTCACCTTTTAGAATACAAACTCCTTACCAGTAGGAAATTTTTTATTTTTTGGGGGGGGTAAGGTGATATTTATCCCTAATTTGGCATGTAGTAGGTGCTTAATAGATAACTCTTTGATTATTATTGTTTGCTACTCAGTATTAACTCTGACCACTGTTAAAGACTTTGACAGGAGAAAACCTAGAGTGATTACAAACTGGTCAGAAGCCAAGAAAAAAATATTAGAAACACATTTTTATGATGCAGAGGAGATTGTGAACCATACATAGCTGTTCATGCTAAGAAATATTAGATTTAAGAAAAAATCTATTTTTTGTAAGCATTTAACATTCCTAGTGCTAGTATATAAGCTACCAAGACCCACGCTTTACCCCAGATCTTATGATGCTTGGACAATAACTATATATGCCTATTGACTACTCCTTTATAATTTCAGGAGATAATGATAGAAATATTCACAGATAGTATGTTTCTTGGGGACTACTAAAGCTAAAAAATAACTCAGAAAATAATGATTCTGAGAATGAAGATACTGTGTGTTGGCATCCAAAATTGGATGAGGAAATTCACTTGACTTTTTCTCAGTCCACTAAGCCCTTCTGTTCAGACAAACAAGGAGGATTGAACACAGAAATAAACTATATTTTTATATTGTGTTTTTTCTTTAATTCTCTAGGGAATGATGGGAATCCAAATGAGATGCTGACAGCCTTAGCTGTCCTCAAGTTCAGAGGATCAGAAGTGTCAGATCTATTTATTCAGTGACTAGATTTAATTATGGTATGTTAAGAAAAATAAGAGACATTTGTTAAATGAAAAAAAAATGTTCAATTTCTCTCTTCTACTTTTTTTTTTTACTGTTCCCATTCCCTTTGGCCACCAGGTTATATATTTTAAAATTTTTCATGCAAGTTTTATTTATACATTTGTTTTTGCATTGCAAATTTATTCATGCTTCCTCCTCTACCCATTGCATGAACTGAAGTATATGCGGTTACATGTGAATATTTGAGTTATATAGTTCAATATACATATTGCTTTTATATTATATGTTATTGATGTATTTTATGTATGCATGTATATGTATGCTAGTATTCACTGTAGTTTTGTACTCCTTATATATTAATTGTGCAATGGTAAAGAATTTGTCTACTACAGACCAGTGCTTGTGAATGCATGCTGGTTTTTTTTCCTATTAATACATTGAGGAAGTCCTTCATATATAAATAGTCTTACACAATCCTATTATGGTTAGGCTATTTCAATTATCTTACAGGGAGTAGAATATGTATCTGTAGCCTCTCCTCCTCCTGCCCTTCTCCAAGAGATATTTTAATTTCTGACATGAGGAGAAGTAGGAGGTTAGGACTAAGGGCCTCCACTCCAACTGTCCTCAGGGAGAGGAGTGCTGGGATAAAATTTATATACATTGACTTTCATATTATTAGATTACAGAATATAAATTTCAGGTGCAATTTAAAACGCTGATTGGTATTTCTTAATAGGGGAAGGGGAAACCCCATGTTTTATATGCAAGGCTTTGCTCCCTTCTTACCAAATACCTGTTCTACAAAGGGTACTCACCACATAGCAAAGAAATATATTTATTCAAATTAATAGCAAAATAGAAATCAAAAAGAGTATAAATAGAAAAATATATGCCAGACAATGCAGAGTGAAGGAGCTATCCCATGGGGAGTGAGATACCTTAGTTCTACCAACAAAGATTCCTATATCTCATCCTGTAAGGGTTATGGGATTTAAAGATCTTCCATGCCCCGTTGGACTTGCTGACGTAGCAGGAAGGGGCGGAGCAAGAGGAAGCGGAAGCCAAGCTAGCCTTCCTTCGGTGGCTGGCGGTGGTGGTGGCGGCGGCAGCAGCAGAGGCAGTGGCAGCGCGAAGCCCTTTTTGAGTTAGAACTGCTAAGGACTTTCTGCTAAGGACTCCTGCTGAGGACTGCCAGGGGCCGGAGCTGCTGGGAGTGCGCTTCCAGGACGCTGGGTGGTTGCTGTGCGTGGGGAGAGGAGGACCTTTGCCTGAGGTAGCCTGTTCTGTTTTAAAGACCTTGAAAATGTGGGTGCTTTCTACTTTATCTACCTGTGCCAATGTCATAACTACTCTGATGGCTTTCACTTTCTGGTTTTGGGACTCAGTCTTTTGGTATCTTAATAAATTTTCTAGTTTATTTCCTCATATGGCAAACATGACGTATTTCCTAATGGATAATTATATCAGCATATTTGTAATCTCTATAGGCATTGTGAATATGGCATTGCTGATACACATCCCAAGTGAAATTTCATGAGAATCTCTAGTGTAGCAAGCTGGGCATATGCATATGGTGGAAACTGCCTGCTGCTATTGTGTCAGTTTCTTCTAAGAAATTTTTTTTTTCTAAGTTCAGCAACCTAAAATGGGGTTGACATTGTCCATCTTCTCTCTTGAAGCCTGGAGGCAGAAAAGGAAAAAAGAATGGATAGATAAAATCTCTCCTCTTTCCTTTTTACCCCACCCATGATGGAGGAATGGCATTGTTCACCATTCATGAGGACAGAGTCCCATACCCATGGGTTTTGGGGTCTATTAAATCTAAGTAAGAAATCATTGGTATTCTCATTTATGATTATTATTATTTTCTTAATTATTTTAACAGCACTTGATTCATCAGTGCAAAACAATACCTTAATGATTTTTTTTCAACATGTTTCCAAATGTAATTGTAATGGAATTTAAGGATCCCCATTTATTGGCTTAGTTTTTGGGTTGAGTGTTAAAACCCTAAGCTTGTGAATCCCACTTGTGGGATGAATTTGTTGACACAAAAAAAGAGGGCTGAAGTGGGAGAAGCTGGTGCCTTGGATTCAAAGAAGCACAAGCAGAGGAAGAGAGGCAGAAGAATTTTTGGAAGAGGCAGAAGAGAGAGAGGATTGCTGAGGACCAGTTCAATCTGCCTAGGACTTTTGAGAGTTGCCACCCAGAGCTGCCAAGGACTAAGGAGAAATGGCTATGATGCTGGTAGTTTATCTCTCTGTTTTGATGTTGCTTTGCCAGATTCTTCTGCTGGTGAAGGACAGTGCTGTTGTTGCAGAGGTC
Organism: Petaurus breviceps papuanus; assembly: GCF_028583685.1. Lineage (NCBI taxonomy): Eukaryota > Metazoa > Chordata > Mammalia > Diprotodontia > Petauridae > Petaurus > Petaurus breviceps. Next base: position 56,090,960 of record NW_027185764.1, on the reverse strand, counting down.
CTGGAACCTTGCTGTCGATTCTGGGGGTCCCAAGATTGTTCTGTATACAGAGTGAATTGCGTCCATTGGTGAAGGACAGTGCTGCTGTTGCAGAGGTTCTGGAACCTTGCTGTTGGTTCAGAAGACCTGAAGAAGGATTTTCTTGTTGTATGTTTACAGAAATCCTGAAAGAGGGTATTTCTGGTGTTTTCATGGGTCCTAAGATTCTTCTGCAGGCAGAGAATGAATTAATGAGGACACTGGCAATGTATCTTGTGGCCTTGTTAAGCTTTGTTTCCCCAGGAACAGAGATTTCTGAGAACTTGCAATTTGTCAAGATGAAGAAAAGACCTCTCTTTCGGTACTAAATGCTGTGCTTAGGTGTAGATGGCCTTTGTGCTCTCTACTGTCCCTTTGAGAATGTGCTTGGCATTAACTGCTGATAATGTAGTTCACTTGTGATCCAGGAGTGGGAAACTTTTGACTTTTTTGTGCTCTGTGACTGACAAAATGGATGTACTTTGTTTATTATGGGAAAATAATCTCCATTTGAGAAGAGGGTCTTTGTGATTAACTAAATGAATGTACTTCCCAGGGGTGGAGTAGTACTTGGAAATTATTGAATTACACTGGGTGAATCCTGTATTTTTATTTTCTCTGTTCATAATTTGTCACTGAATAAAATGGGCGCCTGCTATGCTGGTATTTTTGAACCTTGTAAGTTGTCTTTGCTTGGCATTACAATTATTTAAGATTATTTGAAAGATACAGTGGTAAATATACACCTTTTTTGATAGTACTTAAGATCTACCTTGTCATTAATATGACAAGCCATATATAAACATACACATGCAAACACATATATGTACCCAGAGAGACTATAAATATGTGTGTATGTATATACACATTTACATATTTGCATGTATGTGTATGTATACATACTTACACACATATATACACACATATAGCTATATATGTATACTCACACATATGTTGACCAAAATGATAGGGTTCTGTTATACCCTTTCTGAAGTAACACCTTATTATCAGCTCTTCCAAATCAATGGCAAATGACAAGAATTCTTTTCCCTCCCCTGCATTAATAAGTTATATAGTAGTAATTGATGCTTGCATAGCCTGAAAAAGTCAGGATGTCTGTCATCACTAACTTACCCATATATGTGTGTAAATGCATTTGTAGACAGCTACATTACATAGAGCACTTGGCTTGGAGTTTAGAAGGCCAGAGTTTAAATTCAGACTCTGACATTTGCTAATGGTCAGAATCTGGGCAAATAATTTAATCCTGTTTGTCTTAGTTTCCTCATCTATAAAATGAACTGGAGAAGGAAATCACAAACCATCCTAGAATCTTTAAAAAAAAAAAACTTAGAAAAACAAAAAAAATATGCTCATGACTGAAATGAGCAAAAAAATATGCTTACGCTTTTGTATGTTTACATGCATGCAAACATGAAAATTTACACACAAAACTATATGCATATATATGTGAATAATTTTGAAGATAATGAGCAGATATACAAATCTGAAGTATACATTAAATATATAATTGAGAAATAAAAACATGCACATACATGTTTACATAAGGTATGTGGAATTTTATATAATTACAAATATATGTATGCATAGATTTCCCTCGCCCCCAATTAGATTATAAAATGTTTAATTAGAATGGCTTTGCCTCAATTATAGTGCCTACCATAATGTCATGCAAAAACAAAAGATCAAGAAAAAATGTTTCATGATTGATTACCAGGAATTGAGAAAATGGAGAAAGGTGGTATAGCTGATTTAAGCAAGCAATGATGTGAAACATTAATCATTTAACCCTTTCTTCATTTCCATTTTAACATATTTACCATTTCTATTTCCTTTCCTAATCATTCAATTCAATTTTTTTATCTTTCTATAGATTTATTTTTACCCTTTCATGAGTGAATCCATGCCAATAGTCATTTAGTTCTCTTCTGAGATTGTCTTTAAACTTACGACTCCTAATATCAAATTACCAATAGACACATCAACAAGCTTACATTTATGACTCATGAAGACTGGAGCAAATGACAAATTTATTATTTTAACTTTGTTATGACAAAAATAGCTGGTTCTCATACAGCAAAATAATAAACAGCAAGTCAGATCATTTAAGAAGGATTTTCTTTGTGTGTAAATGTGTCATTATGAGGACCAAAATACTCAAAAGAATTATTTCATAGTAACATAATATTTAGGAGAATTTTAAATTTACCAAGATTTTTGTACATCCCCAACAAGACTATCTTAGGATTATTTTCTTGGGTTAAAGCCTAAATCTTGTTTATTTAAAAATTTTGGTATCATATGTATGCAAATAGTTCACTTTTATTTCTTTAATGCCCCAGATGGGATTTTCTGTTACTTTATAGTTAATGTGGTGACTATGGCAGGTAATTCCTGCCATCTGAAATTGCAGCATTTCATAATTTCTTTAATTACAGGACATTAACCCACTTCACTTAAAATGCTATTTGATATAGTAATTTTTAAATTAGTGAAGTAGTAAGAAGTTTCCTTTATCTCTTTTGCACAGCCCAGGGACCATGCCTTCCAAAAGGAAATGAAAGCTTCACACAATGATCCTTTGATATTTTTGTGCTTCATGAGTTACACTGGCCAAAAGTTATTGCTTAGCAGAGGTTATCCTGTTGTTTATAAACATCTCTATAAATACAGTGACATGATAGAAAAAGGTTCTAAAATACAATGACGATGAATGGCATTCCTATAGCATTTAATTATACAAACTCCCACTGCTTATACCCTTGATTCTTACTCTATTGAAACTGTTTTCCCTAAAGCTACAAATGATCTTTTAATTTTTAAATTCAAAGACCATTTATCAAGCCTCATTCTACTATAATTTTCCATTATTTCCACTCACCAACCATATCTCCTCTTCAATATTTTCAACCTTGGCTTCTGTAGCAAAATTTTTTTTTTATTTCTATTCTTATTAGGCTAAGTATTCCATTTCAGTCTCCTTTGATGGATCATCATATTATAAATCATCTTCTTCCCACAAGGATCTGACCCTCTTTTACCCCCATCTCTGTACTTTCTTTTTTGTCCTCATTTCAGTGATCTTAATATTTTTGGTGATTTAAAATATAATCTTTATATAAATAGTTCATAAATTGATTCATCACTTTTTGGGACCAAAAATCTGTTTCATTAACTGAGTGTTGTATATCTACACTTGGATGCTCCATTGGAATCTCAAATTCAATGTATCCAAAAAAGAATTATTTTCTAAATCTATTCTTCCAAAGACTCTTTTTTTGTTGATATCACACATCTCATTTCTCACTTACTGAGGTTCACAAACTCAGAGTCATTTCTGACTCTTTCTTTGCCCAGACCCCTCACAGGTTCCAAATGTGTTGCACAACTTTCACATCTTCCAGTTCCATCTACTTCTGTTCTTTCACATAGGCACTACCTACATTTAATCCCTTATCAACCTAATAATGGCATCCTAATTTTAAATTTGATCCTATCTAATCCATCCCACAAATGCTTACCAAATAAATATTCACAAGCTATATATCTGGCCATTACTTCACCAGTGAAATGCCTTCAGTAGCTACTTATTTCCCTTATGTCAAACTACAGGGATTACAACCCATCATAGACTAAGATTCTTCTTTCCTTCTTTTCCATGCTTTCATCCAAAATGACATACCAGTTTATTATTACTCCCAAATTTAACATTTCATCATACTTCTCTATATCTTTGGCTGGTCTATCTCCCAATGCTGTAAATAGATCTCTTCCCACTTCTACATCTTAAAATTTCTCTTTTCTTTCAATTTTCCACTAAGAATACTAATTTCTGCTTCATTAAAATATCTTTTGTTTTCTTGTTCATGTGTATTAACCTCCCAAAGTAGAAGATAAGGTACTTGGGGTGGTTAGGTGAACAGAGCACCAGCCCTGGAGTCAGGAGGACTTGAGTTCAAATTTGGCCTTGGGCATTCAACACCTTATAGTCATGTGACTTTGGACAAGTCACTTAACCCCAATTGCCCTCCAAAAAAAAAGGGAGAAAAAACAAGGTCCTTGAAAGCAAATATTTTTTAACATGCCTTTCATATAATGAAGCATCATGATGGTGAATAGGGATGTGCCTGTAAAAACAAGAGAAGTGGGTCTACAGCTATGTGAAGCTAACTGTGTAGCCTTGGATAAGTGATTTAACCACTTAGTGCTTGTAAAGGCAAGCAAAGAAGTACTAAGCACCTTGTTTCATCTAATTATTTAGCACCTTTCTTCAATTCAATTTTCTTTTGAGCCTTGGCCATGATTATATCAAGTCTTTTTTAAGAAAGAGAACTTGTGAAACCCACAGTGGGAGTGACTTGCCAAAGACAGGAACAAGAAGGACATAAGATGTGTTGGGAAGAAAGAGAAGCTAATGACCACATATAAGGAGAAGCCTAAGTTGGGAAAGAGCAGAACTGAGAAGGGAACACATGTGGTGCCAGACCTGAGAAGGAGAAAACTTTTGGTATCCCAGAAATCTGTTTTTCTCTTCTGTCTGTGTTGATTTGTGTTTTTGATGCTTTGTACAAACTCCCTTGAAACTTACTGAAGACCTGAAAGAGGATTTTCTTGTTGTCTGTTTACATAAGAACTTTAGGAAGGTTTCAGAGGTCATGGGACTATACTGATGATTTTATTAAGTTCTCAGGCTTTATTTCTGGGTCTGTGTTAATTTCACAGGCAGAAAGTGAATTGATGTTGGTGCTGGTAATGTTTATGAATGTTGTTTTGGCTCTATTAAGCTTTCCTCTTCCCAGAGATAGAAACTGTGAAGGAACTGAGGTGGATTGGACACTGTGAGCTTCAATATAGAACAGGAACCAGTAGAGTAAATGGACAAGGACCTAAGATCTACCTACCTTTGAATCGAGGTGACAGTTGGGTAAATTCAGGCAGAAGCTGGGACCATGGAAGAAGAACCATGGTATCTGAGAGTCAGCCCTGTGTTAAGATGAAGAGAATTCTGTTTAATGGTTACTGAGAAAATCATTATTTACTGTAGCCTAGGGGAGGGAGGACTTTGTACTCTGAATCTTGTACTTCTATTTGTTTTCACATGCTTTAATAACTTCTGGTTTACATCATTCATTTCCTCCAGATTTTGAGTTACAATTTTTTTCCTTTTTTTTCCCTACCCACCACCCCAAAATAGTGGTCCCACAGGATATCCCCTCCTTCAATCTGCTCTTTCCCGTATCTTCTCCTACACCCACTTCGACTATTCCAGTAGGGTATGGTGGATCTCTATGCCCTAATGCCTATATATCTTATTTCCAAATTATATGTAAAATAGTATTAATAATTGTATTTATATATTTTTAAACATTTGATTTTAAAACTTTGAATTCCAGATTCATTCCATTTCTCCCTTTTCACCCAACCTTACTGGGAAGGTAAGCAATTCAGAATAGGTTGTACATATGTAGCTATGCAAAACATTTCCATAGTAGATATATTGTAAAAGACTGACTATATTTCCCTCCCCCCCCCAGCCTGCCTTCCCTTCCATCATGCCCCTTCTCATCCCCTTCCTCTCTACTGTCTTGTAGGGTGAGATACCTTATTTAGTGTGTATGTCATTCCTTCTCTGAGCCAAATTCAATGAGAAAAAGGTTTTGACTCTTTGCCTTCTTGTTCTTCCTCCCCATTTTAACCATTTTCCTTTGCCTCTTCCATATGAGACAGTTTACCCCATTCTGTTTCTCCCCATTTCCCCTCATTTTATTCCTCTCTCACTCCTTAATTTCACCTTTTAAGGATCATCCCTTCCTATTAAATTGGTCCTGTGTGCTCTATCTATGTAGACCTATAAACATATATACACACATTCACATATGTATTCATATGCCCATATACCCTCACATATATATATATTCCTTTCAAATATTTTCATACTGAAAAAAGTTTCATCTGTTACAATTATCAGTTTTCCATTTACAAATGTAAATAATTCAACTTTGATAAGTTCTTTATGGTTTCTTTTCCCTGTTTACCTTCTCAAGCTTCTCTTGCTTCCTCTATCTGAATATCAAAATTTCTATTCATCCCTGGTTTTTTCATCAAGAATCCTTGAAAGTCCTCTATTTCACTGAATGACCATGTTTCCCCCTGAAATGTGATACTCAGTTTTGCTGGGTAGGTGATTCTTGGTTTTAATCCCAGATCCTTTGACTTCCAGAATATCATTCCAAGCTCTTTGAGCCCTCAGTGTAGAAGCTTCCAGATCCTGTGTTATCCTGATTGTGTTTCCATAATATTCAATTTATTTCTTCCTGCCTGCTTGTAATATTTTCTCCTTGATCTTTTAATTTCAGAACCTGGCTATAATATTCCTAGGAGTTTTCTTTTTGGGATCTTTTTCAGGAGGTGAGCAGTGGAGGAGTTCTGACTTCATTTTCTTCCTCCTGTTCCATGTTTTGATCATTTTTGTCCCCAAAATAGGAGTCTAATGTCGAATTACTTTGCTTGGTTTTCTTCCTTTACCTGCTCATTTCGCAACTCAATTCCTTGACTTTTGGGCTTTTTTGCCACAGTTGGACCCTGTTACCAGACAGGGGACCTTCGTCCCAAATGCTGGGGTTTTCTTAACTGCCAAAGGTATTAATTGGGTGCCCTCTCTGAAGCTGCCATGTGGGGGTGGCTGAATGGTCACGGCTCCTCAGTGGCTTCTCACCCAGAGGAAAGGGGCTCGTGCACTCCCAACTACTGGATCCCAATATCCATAATGCACTGAACTATAACTGTGTCCTTAGCATCTGTGTGTTGATAATTCTGGAAATGGCCACAGCTACTGGTGATCTGGAGTCCCTCCAGCCTGTGGTTGGTCAAACCCGCCTGGGGCTTAAAGTTGGTGTAGGAGCCTGGGGTTGGCTCCCAGAGTGCTGTGCTGGCTGATTCCTACTGGCCTGCTGGCCTGTCCTCCACAGGAAGTTAGCTTATTTGTGTCACTTTGTGGGTTCTGTAGCTCCAAAGTTTGTTAATAGCCCCTTTTACATGAATTTGAGTCCGGTGAAAGTCTTGTTTCTACAAACCTTGTACCTCTTAAGGATGATTGAGTTAAGGATGATTGGAAAGTAATTTCCAATCAAGAAGAAAAAAGAATTTTTGACTGAGAGATTAAGATAATGTGAGCTAGGGGTGGAGAACCTTGACCTTTGTACTTTGGGTCCTTAAGGAGGCTTTTTTCCTTAAGGATGACTGAGTTAAAGAGGTAGTGAATGATATCTTTTGCTTAAAACTATGTGGCCACTTTAGTGATAGGTTGTTATGTTATAACATTGTGAATCCTGTACTTTGGTTTCTGTGAATGTTTTGATTTCATTTACTGCTGAATAAATAGAGAGCTAACTATATTATGTGATCAGAACCTTAAAGCTATTCACAGCAGTAGTCCTCTGGAAAGCTACTCATGCTTGGCTTTACAGGGCTCTAAACTTGTAAATTGTAATCAAGATGTTGACCTGTAATGATGCAGGAAATTTTCTATAAAGATAAAATAAAAGGTCCAGGTTCTCTTTTCCTTCTAAAAACAAAATTTTATTGAATTTCCAAAATTAAATTTATTTGAATCATTAGCTAGGAGTAGCAGAGATTAACCACCACCAGTTAAGAGTAGCAAATATAAAGACTATAATTTTTCTATTCTCAAATGTAAGCACAGGATTGTCCTCAAAATCCCTGATTTTGCGTTATTCTAATGACATATTGATGTTTTTGATGCTTTGATTTTCTTTATTCCATAAGGACTCTATCAAATTTCATGTCAGCCTTTGTTCAGTGATATAAAATTAATCATGGCCCTTGATAAAGATTGGAGGAGTTCACATGATTGGCAGAATAGCAGGGAAGTTGTTCTATGCATACTCCTGCAATCCCTAAATGAAGAAAAAAAGTTTAACCTGATAGTTTAAAAATGAAATGATGAAAATAATGAAATGATGCAACAAAGCCAAAATATTTAGAGTCCCTTAAAGTGACTCTCCTCCCTTTTCCTTTCATTCTGTTCTGGACATAGGAAAAGCAAACGATTTTGTCAAGTTTTGTTTCAGGTCTATTTCTTGTTATCCCTACCTGACCTCTCTACTTCAAGGATGCAGCCTGAAAGACTATCTCATGCCACAGAGGACTACATATGCTCACTTTTTGATGACACATAAAGGAAAAGATAAATCAAAGGAGAAATGGGATTGGAAACATAAGGTAAGCAGAATTGTATAGAGGGAAATTTTGTATATTGAAGGAAAAGAACAGGAAACTGAACTAAGTCTGTCTTATACTCTCTGAGGATATGCACATGCAATCACTTTCATCCAAAGAAAATAAAGGTCCTTGCAATATGTACCAGTAACTGCTTGCAAAAGTCAGTTTGCTCCTGTGAATAGGCCCTTCTTGGAGTCCCTTTGACTATCTCTCCATCATACTTTTTCTGATCACAGAACAAGAAATTGCAGGGATAAAAGAGAATATAGGAAGAAATAATATGATCTCATTTACATCAAAAGTAATCTCCATTATAAGAGTAGACAGATTGTATCCTGACTAATCTAGATGATCTCTAATCAGCAGCAATCTACCACTTACAAAAGAGTAAAATTTACATTTTAAGGACCCCTATTTTTAGAATGTGTTTCATAGGTGGAAGATCCAAGAGAGCAGAGTTAAAGCAGGGATTAATCTGATCTCTCCCCTCCAAACAATGTTAAAATATTCAATGATAGTAGTAAATTGAAGACCTTTTCTGCCCCTTAATAAACCTAAGAGAATTTGAAGACCTTCTCTACTTTCAAGATATACTCTGCCCCCTAACAGGCTGAATGTAATAACAGGGATCCTGTGGTGGGAGAAGTTTGCTGAAGAGTGGAGTAGAATTCACAGGAACCTGGGATCAGAGAAGCTAGACAGTGTGAGAGAGAGAAGATGCTCAGGCAAGGAAACAGATATGTTTGTGAGTAAAAGTTGGTGTTTGCCAGCTAGGCTTATGTTGGAAGGCTAAAAGTTGCTGTGTCTCTCTGTGCTGTTTTGGCTTATTAATGTATTTGCTACTAAGATGGAACCAACTTGCTGGTTTTGGAATTTAATTTTCTGGTGTCTGAATAAATGTTTTGCTTCTGTATTCTATATGAAAAATGTTGCATTTTGTGATTAAGCACCATGCAGGTATGTTTGTAGTGACCATGGGCGCTGTGAATATTGCATTGGTGCTACAAAATAAAACCTCAAAATGAATTCAGAAATGGAAGAATCAATAAAAGTATAAGGTGAAATGATTTTCCAGAAAATGTCAGCTTTGAAAGTCAACATAAAAGGTCTATCTTACTGGGGTGAGAGTGGAGCACAATCTACTATAGGCTGCATATGAACATGACATCAACAGGCCTTGAGGCAACTAGATCAGGACAAATAAGGGGGTTGGACATTTGGGCAGAAGGAGATTATGGGTGAAACTTTGATTGCATTGGTAGCAGGACACTTTTGCACCTCACAGATGTGGTTTCAAGGCTCAGTCTCAGAATGGGAAGCACAGTACTCTTGGAGCCAAGCCCAGTTTCACTCCAAGGTTTTAGCCCCAGGGCGTGCCTGACAAGCTGCCAGCTGGAGGGATTCCAGATCACAAGCAGCTGTGGTGATCCAGAATTATCAATACAAAAATGCTAAGGCCAAAGTGAGAGGTCAGTGCCGTGTGGACTTTGGGACCCAGTAGTTGGGAGTGCATCAGGCTTTTGCCTCAGGGTGAGAAGCCACTTAGAGCTGTGGCACACCTGCCACCAGATGGCAGTTTTAGCTCCTGGCCTTCAGAGTGTAGGGGGACCAAGTGACCAGTCTGAGGGGTATTTGTTCTTGCTTTGACTTGCTTAGATCTGGATTGAGGTTTAGGTTGGAGGTCGTGGGGGGTGCAACCAGATTGCCAGAGGATGTGGAGGCTTCAGAGAGGCCATGCAATTAATACCTCCCACAGCTGAAAAAACCCTAGCATTTGGTATGAACCTCCTCTGTCTGGTACAAGATTCCTCCTGCGACAAAAAGCCCAAAAGTCAAGTAAATGAGTGGCAACATGACAAGGCAAAGGAAGCAAACCAAACAGAAGAATCCAACATTAGACTCCTATTTTGGGGACAAAAAGGATCAAAGCATGGAACAGGAGGAAGACAGTGAAATCAGAACTCCTGCACCAAAAGCTTGAAAGGAAAATACAAGCTGGTTTCAGGCCATAGAAGACCTTAAGAAGCAGATAAGAGAAGTGGAGGAAAAACTGGGAAGAGAAATGAGAACAATGCAAGAAAATTATGAAATATGAGTCAACAGCCTGACCAAGGAAAATCACACCTTGAAAAATAGACTAACTCAGGGCAGCCAGGTAGCACAGTGAGTAAGAGCACCATTTTTGGGATGACCTGGTGATGGAATCTGGCCTCAGACACTTAGCATGCACCCAGAGACACCTGGCCATGTAACCTTGAGCAACTTACTTGACCCAGATTGCTTAAAAAAAAATAGACTAACTCAAATGGCAAAAGAGGCTCAAAAAGGCAATGAGGAGAAGAATGTGTTAAAAAGCCAAATTTGCCAGATGAAAAAAGAATCTCAAAAGCTCACTGAGGAGATGCATTCCTCCAAAATTAGATTAGAGAAAATGGAAGCTAATAACTTTGTGAGAAATCAAGATGCTGTTAAACAGATCCAAACAAATGAAAGAATAGAAGGCAATGTGAAATATCTCATTGGAAAAGCCACTGATCTTGAAAACAGATCCTGGAGAGATAATTTAAAAATTATTGGACTACCTGAAAACCACTATTAAAGGAAGAACCTAGAAATCATCTTCCAAGAAATTCTCAAGGAAAACTGCCCCGATATTTTAGAATCAGAGGGCAAAACAGAGGTTAAAGAATCCACCAATAACGTCCTGAAAAAGATATCCAAAAGAAAACCCTTAACAATATTATAGCCAGGATCTGGAATTCCCAGATCAAGTAGATAATATTACAAGCAGCCAGGAAGAAACAATTTGAATATTGTGGAGAAACAATCAGAATAACTAAGGAACTGGAAGCTTCTACACTGTTGGATAGAAGTGTTAGGAATATCAAATTCCAGAGGTCAAAATAGCTGGAATTAAAAGCAATAATCACCTACCCAGCAAAACTGAGAATCATGTTTCAGGAGAAATATGGTCATTCAGTGGAATAGAGAACTTTCATGCATTCTTGATGAAAAAAAAAAAACAGAGTTGAATAGAAAAATTGACATTCAGATACAGGAAGCAAGAGAAGCATGAGAAGGTAAACAGGGAAATGAAGTCATAAGGACCTTATCAAAGTTGAACTATTTACATCCCTACATGGAAAAATGATAATTGTAACTTATGAAACTTTTCTCAGTATGAAAATATTTGAAGGGAATATATATATGTAATATTATATATATAATGTCTATATCGGAGGGTATACAGGCCTATAAATACATATGTGGATGTGTGTATATATGTACACAGGTGTGCATAGGTAGAGGGCACAGGACCAATTCAATAGGAAGGGATGATCCTTAAAAGGTGAAATTAAGAGGGGAGACAGGAATATAATGAGAGTAGATGGGGAGAGACAGAATCGGGTATACTATCTCTTATAGAAGAGGCAAGGGAAAATGGTTACAATGGAGGGAAAGAACAAGAAGGTAAAACCGAAGGGGTCAGCCTCAATCTCATTGAATTTGTATCAGGGAGGGAATGGAATACACACTTAAGAGTGTATCTATCCCTACAGAAAAGTAAGGGGGAAAGCAATGACAGAGAAGATGATGGAAGGGTGGGCTGGGGGAGAAGGAAGTTGGAAACACCCACTTTTGAAAAGGGACAGGATCAAAGTAGAGAATAGAACATATGGGAGGTAGGATAGGACAGAAGTAAATGTATTCAGTCTTTTATAATATATCTACTATGGTAATGTTTTGCATTAGCTACACATGTACAACCTATACTGACTTGCTTATCTTCCCAATAAGGGTGGGTGACAATAGAGGAAGGGTATGAAGCTGGAATTTAAAGTTTTAAAATCAAATGTTATATATATATATATATATATACACATATATATATATACATACTATTATTAAAACTATTGTACATGTAATTGGGAAATAGGATATTCAGGCAATGGGCCATAGAGATCCATCATGCTCTACTGGAAAACTCAAAGTGTGTATGGGAGAAGATATGGGAGAGAGCAGATTGGAGGAGGGGATCTCCTGTGGGACTGCTATTTTGGGATGGTGAGTAGGGAAAAACTTGGAGAAAATTTGTAACTCAATATCTGACAGAAATTAGTGATGTAAATCAGAAGTTAATAAAGCATTTGAAAAATGAAAAAAAAGGGAAAAAAGGAAATACTTTAAAAAACAGAAACAGTCAAATGGTAAAAGAAGTACAAAAATTCACTTAAGAGAAGTCTTTAAAAAGTATGAATTAACAAAATGGAAAAGAAGATAAAAAAGCCCAATGAAACAAATAATCTCTTAAAATTAGAATCTGGGAAATGGAATTTAATGAATCCATGAGATATCAAGAAACAGTAAAATAGAATTAAAAAAAAAAACAAGATAAAATGTGAAATATTTCCTTGGAAAAACAACTGCCCTGGAAAATAGATCTAGGAGGTATAATTTAAGAACTATTATACTATCTGAAAGCCATGTCCAAAAAAAAAAAAAAAAGACTAGAATCATCTTTCAACAAATTAAAAAAAAAAAAACCTGTACTGATATTCCAGAACCAGAGGGTAAAATAAACATTGAAAGACTCCACTAATCTCCTGAAAAAGATCTCAAAATGAGAACTCCCTGGAATGTTGTAGCCAATGTACAGAACTCCCAGGTCAAAGACAAAGTATTATAAAAAAAGAAAAAACAATTCAAATATGTTGGAGTCACTGTCAGGATAACACAAAATTTAGTAGCTTCTTCTTTAAAGAATCCAAAAGTTTGAAATATGGTATCCTGGAGGGCAAATTAGCTGCAATTGCAATCAAGAAATACCTATATGAAAGCTTAAACTTTCAGGGAGAAAATTAACATTTAATAAAATAGGAAACTTTTAGGCATATCTGATCAAAAAGCCAGACTAAATAGAAAATTTGGCTATCCAATACAAGAATCAACAGAAGCATAAACAGGTAAATAAGGTTCAATCACTTACATTCCTATATGAAAATATATGTATGTGCTAAAATTTTGTCACCATTAAGACAGTTAGGAGTAGTATATATAGATGGAGGGCCTGGGCATAGATTGACTATGATCAGATGATACCCCAATTTCTTTTAAATTAAGGGACAGGAAAGAGGAATGCAGTATAAGAAGGAAGAGACAAATAGAATGGAATAAATCATTTCAAATAAAGAGCTTTTACAGCACAGAGGAAGAGGAGGGGTGTGTGGCATCAAAGTTGAGTAAACCTCATCAGAATTGGCTCTAAGAGGGAACAACATACGCACTCAGTTGGGTATAGGTAACTATCTTACCATAATTTAAAGTATGAAGGGAGTTAGATATGAAAAAAGGGAAGAATGATAGAAGATAGGGTAAAATTTGGGGAAGTGGGAGTCAGAAGCAATACACTATTGAAAAGGAATAGAGTGAAAAAATAGAAAGAGAAGGATAAAAAGGGGAGAAAATAGGATGGAGGGAAATACACATTTAGTAATCATAATTATGAGTGATACTGGCATGAACTTACCTATACAATGGAATACCTGATTTAGAGAAAAAGAGTGATATCTTAAGCAAATTAGAGTAGCATGGAATAGTTTATTGTCAGATCTATGGATGAGGGAAGACATTATGACCAAACAAGAGATAGAGAACATTATACGATGTAAAATGGTTAATTTTGATTACATTCAATTAAGATATCTTGCAAAAACAAAACCAATACAGCCAAAATTAGAAGAAAAGACAAAAACTGAAGTAAATTATATAACATATTTTCAGATAAAGACCTCATTTCTTAAATATATAGATAATTTAGTCCAATTTAAAAGAATATGTCATTCATCAATTGATATGAAAAGGCAGTTTTCAGATGAAGAAATAGAAGCTATCTATAATCATGTGGAAAAAAATGTTCCAAATCACTATTGATTAGAGAAATGCAAATTACAACACTCTGAGGTACCACATCACACCTATCAGATTGAATAATATAATAGAAAATGAAAATAACACATTTTGGGGAAAACTGGAAAGCTAATGTGCTGTTTGTGGAGTTATAAATTAATGCAACAATTTTGGAGAGTAATTTGAAACTATCATCAAAAGACTATAAAATACTGTGTACCTTTTAACTCAAAAATATCACTAATAGGTTTGTATCTCAAATAGAAAATAGGAAACAGGAGTGGCCAGGTGGTGCAGAGAGTAAGAGCACCAGCCCCGGCATCAGGAGACCCTGGATTAGTTCTGGCCTCAGATACTTGGCACCCACACAAAATAACTGGCCCTGTAACCTTGAGCAAGTTACTTAACCCCAATTGCTTTAAAAAAAAAATAGGAAACAGTCCTATTTGCACAGAAAGTATTTATAGCAGCTCTTTTCTGATAGCAAAGAAGAAGAAATTGAAGATATACCTATCAATTGGGGAATAGCTGAACTAATTTTGATAGATAATTAAGATAAAATGCTATTGTATTGTAAGAAATGACAAGCAGGAATGATTTCAAGGAAAAAAAAACTTGAAAAAGACTTTACATGAAGTAATGTAAAGTGAAGTGAACTTCTGTTCATGAGAACATTGAAACCAATAACATCAATAATGTATAATGATAAACTGTCAATGGCTTTGCTATTATCAGTAATATACAATGATCTGATTGTTATCCTTCATTCTTTTTTAATATTTTTTATTAATTTGTTTGTTTAAGTTTAGTTTACAAGATTCATTTCCACAATTCCTGGAGTTTCAAATTTTGTCCCCCTCCCTCCCTTCCCCACCCCACCATGGCAGCATACAATCGAGTATAAGATCTGCAAATACTTTCACATTAGACATTAGTCAAGTTATAAAGACAAATTGTATCAGATAGAATGAACAATGGTAAAGAGAAAATAAAACCAAACAAGAAAAAGAAAAAAGATCAGGTGATTTGCTTCAATCTGGATTCAAATTCAGTTCTTTCTAGTTCTTTCTCTGGATGTAGACATCTCTCTCCATCATGAGTCTTTTAGGATTGACTTATAGCACTGCACTGCTTAGAAGAGTCCAGTCTATCAAAATTGGTCATCACACATACGTTGTGTCTGTAATTGTGTACAAATATCTCCTGCTTCTACTATTCTCATTTAGCATAAGTTCATATAAGCTTCTCCAGGTAAATATGATGTCCATCTGCACCTCGTTTCTTATAGCACTATAGTCTTCCCTAACATGCATATACCACAACTTACTCAGCCATTACGCAATTGATGGGCACCCCCTTAATTTCCAATTCTTTGCTACCACAAAAAGAGCTGCTATAAACATTTTTGTACATATGGGTGTTCCTCCCACTTCTATGATCTCTTTAGGATATAACCCTAGAAGTAAGATTGCTGAGTCAAAGGGGATGAAATTATTTATAGCCTTTTGGGCATAATATCAGATTGCTCAGAGAAAGGTTGCATCAGTTCACAACTCTACCAGAAATTCATTAGTATTCCAATTTGTCCACATCCTCTCCAGCATTTGTCATTTTCCTGTTTTGTCATCTTAGCCAATAAGACTGGTGAGATGCGCTACCTCAGATTTGTTTTGATTTGCATTTCAATAATTGATGGTGATTTAGGTCATTTCTTCATATGCTTATGGATATCTTTATTTTCTTTCTCCGAAAACTGCCTGTTCATATCCTTTCACCATTTATCATTTGGGGAATGACTTGTATTCTTATAGATTTGACTCAATTCTCTGTAGGTTTTAGAAAGGCGTCCTTTATTAGAGACATACGTTGTAAAAATTCTTTCCCAATTTCCCACATCCCTATTAATCTTGGTTACATGGACTTTTTAAAGAAGCTTTTAAATTTAATGAAATTAAACTTTATCCATTTTGCATTTTATAATGCTCTCTAATCCTTGTTTGGTAATAAAGTCTTTCCCCCTGCACAAATTTGACAGGTAAACTATTCCTTGCTTTCCAAGATGGCTTACAGTATCAACCTTTCTACCTAGATCATGCACCCATTTAGACTTGCTTTTGGTATATGGTGTCAGATGATTGCCTATGCCCAGTTTCTGCTATACTATATTCCAGTTTTCCCACCTGTTTTTGTCAAATAGTGTCTTCTTATCCCCCAAACTGGGGTCTTTGGGTTTATCAAACAGTAGATTACTATAGTCATTGATTGCTGAGACTCCTGTGCCTAATCTATTCCATTGATCCACTACTCCATTCCTCAGCCAGTACCAAGTAGTTTTGATGAATGCTGATTTATAATACAGATTAAAATCTGGTATAGCTAGGCCACCTTCCCTAGCATTTCTTTTCATTAATTCCCTTGATATTCTGGACCGTTTGTTCTTCCAAATGTATTTTGTTACTATTTTTTCTAGCTCTATGAAATAGTTTTTTTTGGTAAATTGATTGATATGGCACTAAATATATACTTTAATTTGGATAAAATTGTCATTATTATTATATTAGCTTGACCCAGCCACGGACAATTGATGTCTTTCCAATTAGTTAGATGTGACTTTAATTTGTGTGAAAAGTGTTTTGTAATTGTGATCACATAGGTGCTGGGTTTGTTTTGGCAGTTAGATTCCCAAATATTTTATAATGCCTACAGTAACTTTTTCTCTTTCTATCTCCTACTGTTGAATTTCATTAGAAATATACAGGAATTTTGAGGATTTATGTGGGTTTATTTTATATTCTGCAACTTTGCCAAATTTATGTATTATCTCAAGTAGATTTTTACTTGATTCTCTAGGATTTTCTATCATCATATCATCTGCAAAGAGTGATAGCTTGGTCTCTTCTTTGCCTAATTTCATTCTTTGATTTCTTTTTCTTCTCTAATTACTACTGCTAACATTTCTAGTACCAGATTGAATAAGAGGGATGATAGTGGACACCCTTGTTTCACCCCTGATCTTATTGGAAATGCTTCTAGCTTCTCCCCATTACATGTAATACTTGCTGATGGCTTTAAATAGATGTTACCTATTATTTTAAGGAAGGCTCCATTTATTCCTATATTTTCTGGTGTTTTGAATAGGAATGGATGTTGTATTTTGTCAAAAGCCATTTTCTGCGCCTATTGAGATAATCATGTGTTGTCTTCTAGTTTTCTTGTTGATATGATCAATTATACTGATGGTTTTCCTAATATTAAACCATCCTTTCATGTCTGGAAGAAATCTTATCTGATCAAAGTGTATTATTCTTGAGATAAGTTGCTGTAGTCTTTTAGCTAACATTTTATTAATTTTTTTGCATCGATATTAATGAGGGAATTTGGTCTATAATTTTCTTTCTCTGTTTTATTTTTTCCTGATTTAGGTATCAGTACCATATTTGTGTTATAAAAAGAATTTGGTAAGGCTCCTTCTTTACCACTTTTCCCAAATAGTTTGTAGAGTATTGGAATCAATTGTTCTTTAAATGTTTAATAGAATTCACTGGTAAATCCATGTGGCCGTGGAGATTTTTTCCTATGGAGTTCACTGATGGCTTATTTGATTTCTTTTTCTGAGATGTGGTTATTAAAGTAAATTACTTCCTCTTCAGTTAATCTGGGCAACTTGTATTTTTGTAAATATTCAT
Source organism: Petaurus breviceps papuanus (assembly GCF_028583685.1). Lineage (NCBI taxonomy): Eukaryota > Metazoa > Chordata > Mammalia > Diprotodontia > Petauridae > Petaurus > Petaurus breviceps. The sequence continues at coordinate 56,073,087 of NW_027185764.1, read as the reverse complement.
CCATTTCACTAAGATTGTGAAATTTTTGTGCATACAATTGGGAAAAAATAATTCTTAATTATTTTTTTTGATTTCCTCTTCATTGGAGGTAGATTGACCATTTTCATTTTTGATACTCCTAATTTGGTTTTCTTCTTTCTTTTTTTATCATATTGATTAATGGTCTATCATTTTTATTGTTTTTTTCATAATACCAGCTCTTAGTAATATTTATTAATTCAATAGTTTTCTTAATTTCATTTTTATTAATCTCTCCTTTGGTTTTCAATATTTCTAATTTAGTATTTGATTGGGGACTTTCAATTTGTTTTTTTTTTTATGTTTTTTAATTGTATGCCTAATTAATTGAGCTCCCTTTTCTCTAATTTAATCAATTATGCACTCAGGGATATAAAACTTCCCCTAAGAGCATCCTTTAATGCATCCCACAAATTTTATTTTGTTGTCTCATTATTATCTTTCTCTTGAATGAAATTACTAATTGTTTCTATAATTTCTTACTTGACCCACTCATTCTTTAGGATTAAATTGTTTAATTTCCAATCAGTTTTTAATCTATCTGTCCATGGCCCTTTGTTGCATATAATTTTTATTGCATCATGATCTGAGAAAGATGCATTTAATATGTGTGCCTTTCTGCACTGAATTGTGAAGTTTTTATGCCCTAGAACATGGTCAATATTTGAGTATGTGCCATAAACTGCTGAGGAGAAAGTATATTCCTTTTTATCCCCATTCAGTTTTCTCCAGAGATATATCATATCTACCCTCTATAAAATTCTCTTTGACTCCTTAACTTCTTTCTTGTTTATTTTGAGGTTTGATTTATCAAGTTCAGAGAGGGGGAGATTAAGGTCCCCCACTACTATAGATTTGCTATCTATTTCTTCCTCTAATTCCCTTAACTTCTCTAGAAATTTGGATGCTATACCACTTGGTGTATATATGTTAATTAATGATATTGCTTCATTCTCGATGGTGCTTTATAGCAGGATAAAGTTTCTTTCCTTATCTCTTTTAATTAGATCTATTTTTGCTTTTGCTTTATCTTAAATAAGGATTGCTACTTCTGCTTTTTTTTTTTTTTTACTTTATCTGACGTATAATATATTCTACTCCAGGCTTTTAGTTTTACACTGTGGGTAAGCCTTTGTTTCAAATATGTTTTTTTTTTTAGACAGTATATTGTAAGATTATAGTTTTTAATAAATTCTGCTTTCTGCCTCTGTTTTATGGGAGAGTTCATCCCATTCACATTCACAGTAATGATGACTATCTGTCTCTTCCCCTACATCCTATTCCCTTCCCTGCTTATGTTTTTGTTTCTTCCTTCTCCCTTCCCCTGCTTAAGGGTTTTCCTTTTGACCACCACCTTCCCTCGTGTTCCATCCTGGTGACCACCCCCCTCTTCTTTATCTATCCTCTCCCCTTTCTATGATTTCCCCCTCTAATTTTCCCTTTTTATTATCCCTTATCCTATTACCTATAGGACACAATAGATTGTTATACTTATCAGAGTATATCATTCCCTCTTTGACCCCAAGCCAATCAGAGTAAATTTTATACAGTGCTCCTCTCCCTCCCTCCTTTCTCTCTATTTAATGAGTTTTCATGTCTTTTCACCTTAGAATCTTAAACTCAACTGATTATGTTTATCCCTCTTTAAAACAGAATCAGTAAGAATAATGTTCAAATGATGTTCCTCTTCCTCTTTCCTTCACCTCTACTATAGTGTGTTTTTATGGCTCTTCATGTGGCATAATTTACCTTTTTTGGTCTCATCCTTTCCTTTTTTCTCATTTCAGTCCCTTTGACCCCCTTTAAAGTTTTTTTTTTATTAATCATCAGATTAATTAATTTATACCCACACCCTCTATCTATGTATAACCCTTTTAAAGGTCATGATAGACATATAGATTTCAATATTGACAGTTATCACCTTCTCCTAGAGGGATGTGAATATTTTGCTCTTATTGCATCCCAAGTTATGTGCATATGTGCTTGAGTATGCGTGTGAGTATGTGTTTTCCTGGTTTATCTTTTTATGTCTTTCTTGAGTCTTGTAACTGGAGATCAAATTTTCCATTGATCTCTGGCTTTTTCATCAGGAAAATCTGGAAGTCCCTTATTTCATTAAATGACCATCTCCTTGCCTGAAAGATCATGCTGAGTTTTGCTGGGTAGGTAATCCTTGGTTACAGTCCTACCTCTTTTTCCCTACAAAATATCAAATTCCAATCCCTCTAATCTTTCAATGTGCAAGCTGCTAGGTCCTGTGTGATCCTGACTGTAGTTTCACAACATTTGAATTGTTTCCTTTTGGCTGCTTGTGGTATTTTCTCCTTAATCTTGTAATTCTGGAGTTTGGCTACTAAATTTCTTGGAGTTTTCAATTTGGGATCTCTTTCAGGAGGAGATTGGTGAATTCATTTGATAACTATTTTATCTTCTGATTCCAGGACTTCAGGACAGCTTTCTTTGACAATCTCTTGGAGAATGCTGTCCAGACTGCTTTTTTCATCATGGCTTTCCAGCAGACCAATAATTCTTAAATTATCTCTCCTGGATCTGTTCTCTAGGTCAGTTGTTTTTCCAGTGAGATATTTTACACTTTCTTCCAATTGTTCAATTTTCATGTTTTGTTTGATTGACTCTTGGTGCATCATAGAATCCTGAGCTTCAATTTGATTGATTCTAATTTTTAGTGAATCATTCTCTTCAGTTAGTTTTGAAGGTCCTTTTTAAGGGTGGTATTTTCTCCAATTAGTTCACTAATTTGACTTTTTAAGGATTTGTTTTCTTCAGTGAGACTGTTTTCAAAATTGGTCAGTGTAGATTAAAATTTGTCTTCTACCTCCCTAATTTAACCTTTCAAATCTTTCTTGATCTCCTCCAAGAGTGCTTTTTGGGCTTGAGACCAGTTCATATTTCCTTCTGTGGTCTCAGGTGTGAGTATAGAGTAAATGCTGTCCTCTGTATTTGGTTTTTCTTGATTGCTATAATAAACTCTAATCAATTTCCTTGCCTTCCCCTTCTCCTTCTCAGCTTCTTTCCTTCCCATTGTAATTTCCTATTTCCTAATTTCTCAGGCTGGGAGCTAAGGGTCTGCTTGTTTACTTTGTATTCTGTAGTCTCTGGATGTCTAGGTTGAGGCCAAAGCCAGCAGTCTCGGTGTTCCCCCTGAGTTATGCTGAGGGTCACAGAGTAATCTGTGGAATAGGGGTGGTCTGGCCACTTCAGATTTCTGCCTGTATGCCCCTGAGCTACCACTCAGGCAGGCTTTTGCTGGTCAGGTGAGATGGGGCTTGTTGGCACCCCTCCCCCTCTCCTCTTCAGACTCCTAGCTGCCTTAGTTACACCCCTTCTTGGGGACTCCCAAGCCTGAGGCTATTTCCACTATCTCAGGATTTCACTCTGGGTGGGACACTTATCTCTGGGTTTTCTAGGTCAGGCAGGGGGAATCTGAGCAGCCAGAGTTTACTTTGGCATCCTAGCCCCTGGAAAAGCAGGTAGGCATTTTCTAAACTTCCAGACTGGGAGCTGATAGCCCCAGGAAAAGCTGCTATCTCTGCAGGGGCCCCCAAACCCTCTCTTACCTGGCTCCCATGGATCCTCCTGTCCCCTAGGGACATGCTGGTGAGAGGCTTGCGAATCACCCTTGGGGTGGGTGAGTCTGTAGTCTGGGGCTCCTTCTCTCTCTGCTGTAGTCTGCTCTTTAATCCAAGATGCTGCAGCCCCCAGGTGTTCTGTGCTCCCCCTGTCCAGATCCATGTAGGCACTTTCTGGGGCTGGATTCTGCCACGCTCTGACTCCCAGTGGATTCTGACACTTCAAAATCCTTCTAGATTCACTTTTTAAAGTTTAATTGACATTATTCACAGAGGAGCTTAGAGAAGTTACTGCTTCAATTCCAAGATCTTGGCTCCACTCCCTTCCACCCACCCCCCTCCATTATCCTTAATTCTTGAAGAGGACCAAAATGACATCACTATGTTAGAGTCAAGTTATAGTGTGTCTAGCTCTGGTTGATCAGACCAGTATGAGCTTGGAATGCTTTGCCAGAGGTGAAGCAAAAATATTCTCTCAATTTGTATATGTCATGTTTCTATTGAGCTACTTCAGTACTGCTTTGCTCACAGAACAGAGCACCTTCTCTGATGAGGGCACAGTATGCAGGACAGTCCTGTGCCAGTGTCTCCCATGTCACACAATCAATTCAAAATTTCTTAAGAGAGAAACCTTGAGATTATCTTTATGTCATATTTTCTGATCATCATGTGAGCTCTTGCCCTGTGAGAGTTCTCCATAAAATAGCCTTTTTGGCAAGTATACTTTTGGCATTCAAAAATATGGCCAGCTCATCATACAGTAGAGTTTTTATGTTTTAAGATAAATATGAAAGATTTCCAATGAAAAATGATATCCATTTCCAGAGAACAAATCAATTGATTCTGAATATAGATCTAAGCATACATTTTTTATAATTTTCATTTTCTTTTTTCCCCCCCTTTTTTGGTCTATGTTTTCTTTCACAGCATGACTCATCTGGACATATGTTTTGTAAGACCACACATGCATAGTCTATATCAAATTGCTCACCTTTACAATGAGTTAGGAGGGTACAGAGGGTAGAATAAAATTTAAAACTCAAATTAAAAAAAAAGTATAAAGAACTCTGTTTTTCCATGTAAAAAGAAAAAAAATAAATACTCCAACATAGAAGTTTTTCCTACATAAAGATTAAAATGGCCTGGTTAAAATTTCCACCTCTGGCTTCTAATTATTCCCTCTAGGACTAAATAGAAAAAGTCTAAACCATTCCTGTATATATCATCCCTATAAAAACTTTAAAATATCAAATACCCATAAGTCTTCATTTCTTGTGGACAAAAGTTCTCATTTTTACCCAATCAATCCTCATATGACCTGAATTCTTAATCTTTCATCATCTTCGTTGTCCTTTTTGTGATACTTTCTTGCTGAAAATGGTTTTTAATCCATTTTACACTGTAGTATTCAGAAATAGCTAGCATTTATTTTTTATAATTTTTTTTGTCTTTATTAATTTGTTTACTTTTACTTTACAAGAGTCAGTTCCACAATTGCTTGAGTTTCAAATTCCCCCCCTTCCTCTTTCCCCTCCAGGAGCATACAATCAAGTATAGTATTTGCAAATACTTTCACGTTAGACATTAGCCAGGTTATAAAGAAATACTGTATGAGATGGAAGGAACAATGGAAAAAGGAAACAAAACCAAACAAGAAAATGAAAGAGAGCAGGTAGTTTGCTACAATCTGCATTCAAACTCATGGTTTCTAGTTATTTCTCTGAAGGTAGACATCTATCTACATCATGAGTCTTTTGGAGTTGACTTATAACCCTGAATTTCTGAGAAGAGTTCAGTCTAACAAAGTTGGTCATCGTACATACATTTTGTCTGTAATTGTGTACAAATTTCTCCTGGTTCTGCTCTTCTCACTCAGCATCAGTTCATATAAGCCTCTAAAGGTAAATATGAAGTCCATCTGCTCCTTGTTTCTTATAGCACAATAGTATTCCATTACATTCATATACTACAACTTGTTGAGCCATTCCCCAATTGATGGTGACCCCCTTAATTTCCAATTCTTTGCCACCACAAAAAGAGCTGCTATAAATATTTTTGGACATATAAGTCTTCCTCCAACTTCTATGATCTCTTGAGGATATGACCCTAGAAGTGGTACTCCTTGGTCAAAGTGTATGAAATTATTTATAGCCCTTTGGGAATAGTTCCAGATTTTTCTCAGAATAGTTGAATCAGTTCAAAACTCCACGAGCAATGCATTAGTCTACTAATTTTCCACAACCTCTCCAGTTTTTGTTATTTTCCTGTTTTGTCATCTTGCCAATCTGACTGGTGAGATGTGGTACTTCAGAGTTGTTTTGATTTTCATTTCTCTAATCAATAGTGATCTAGAACATTTTTTTCATGTGCTTATAGATATCTTTAATTTCTTCTTCTGATAACTACCTGCTCATATCCTTTGACCATTTATCAATTGGGGAATGACTTGTATTCTTACAGACTTGACTCAATTCTCTATATATTTTAGAAATGAGGCCTTAATTAGAGACATTGGTTGTAAAAATTCTTTCCCAATTTTCCATTTCCCTCTTAATCTTGGTTTCATTGACTTTTTTTTTTTGTACAGAAGCTTTTCAATTTAATGAAAGCAAAATTATCCCTTTTGCATTTTATAATGCTCTCTAATCCTTCTTTGGTCATAAAGTATTCCCTTCTCCATAAATCTGACAGGTAAACTATTCCTTTCTTTCCCAGATTGCTTACAATATCAGCTTTTATACCTAAATCATTCACCCATTTGATTTTGGTAATATGGTGTTAGATAGTGGTCTAAGCCTAGTTTCTGACAAACTATATTCCAGTTTTCCCAGTTTTTGTCAAATAGTGAGTTCTTATTCCAAAAATTGGCATCTTGTGTTTATCAAACAGTAGATTAGTGTAGTTGTTAACTGCTGAGTCTTGTGTACACAATTTATTCCATTGATCCACTACTCTATTCCTCAGCCAGTACTTTTGATGAGTGCTGCTTTATAATAATGATTAAAATCTAATAAAATCTGGTATGGTTAGGCCACCTTCCCTAGCATTCCTTTTCATTAATTCCCTTGATATTCTGGACCTTTTGTTCTTCCAAATGAATTTTGCTACTATTCATTCTAATGCTATAAAGTAATTTTGCATTAAATTGATTGATATGGCCCTAAATATGTAATTTAGTTTAAGTAAAATTCTCATTTATATTATATTAGCTTGACCCAGCCACAAGCAATTGATATTTTTCCAGTTAGTTAGATATGATTTTATTTGTGTGAATAGTGGTTAGTAATTGTGTTCATGAGTCCTGGGTTTGTTTTGGCAGGTAGATCCCCACCCCCACAAAAAATATAATGTTCACAAGAACTTTAAATGGGATTTCTCTTTCTATCTCTTGCTGTTGAATTTCATTAGAAACATACAGGAATGACAATAATTTTTGTGGGTTTATTTTATATGCTGCAACTTTGCCAAATTTATGTATCTATCTCAAGCAGTTTTTTACTTGATTCTCTAAGTATATCATCATATCATCTGCAAAGAGTAATAACTTTGCCTCTTCTTTGACTAATTTGAATTCTTTTTCTTCTCTAAATGCTACTGTTAACATTTCTAATACCAGAATGAATGAGAGGGGTGATAATAGGCACACTTGTTTCACCCCTGATCTTATTGGATATGCTTCTACCTTCTTCCCATTTCATATAATATTTGCTGATGGCTTTAAATAGATACTACCTATTATTTTAAGGAAGACTCCATTTATTCCTATACTTTCTGATGTTTTTAATAGGAATGGATTTTTTATTTTTTCAAAAGCCTCTTTTCTGCATCTATTGAGATAATCATGGTTCTTCGCTAGTTTTATTGCTGATATGATCAATTATAATGATAGTTTTCCTAATATTAAAACCTCCTTGCATTCCTAGAAAAAATGCTATCTGATCAAAGTGTATTATTCTTGAGATAAGTTGCTGTAGTCTTTTAGTTAATATTTTATTAACATTTTTGCATCCATATTCATGAGGGAAATTCATCTATAACTTTCTTTCTTCTTTTTATCTCTTCCTGATTTAGGTATCATTACCATATTTGTGTTATAAAAAGAATTTGGTAGAACTCCTCCTTCACTACTTTCCCTAAATATTTTGTAGAGTATTGGAATTAATTATTCTTTTAATGTTTAATAAAATTTACTAATAAATACTTCTGGCCCTGGAGATTTTTTCCTAGGGAGTTCACTGATAGCTTGATCGATTTATTTTTCTGAGATGGGTTAATTAAGTAATGTACTTACACTTCAGTTAATCTGGGCAACTTGTATTTTTGTAAATATTCATCCATTTCACTAAGATTGTCAAATTCCTGTTCATACAATTTGGCAAAATAATTCCTAATTATTGTTTTAATTTCCTCTTCATTGGAGGTAGATTCACCCTTTTCATTTTTGATATTCACAATTTGGTTTTTGTCTTCATTTTATAATATTGACTTAGGATGTATAATTTTATTGTTTTTTTTCATAAAACCAGCTCTTAGTTTCATTTATTAATTCAAAAGTTTTCTTAATTTCAATTTTATTAATATTTCCTTTGGTTTCATTACTTCTAATTTAGTATTTAATAGGGGATTTTCAATTTTTTCTTTTTCTAGCTTTTTCAATTTCATGCCCAGTTCATTCACCTAACATTTTCTCTAATTAATTCATGTATGCATTCAGGAATAGAAAACTCCCCCTAAGAACTGACCTTGCTTCATCCCTCAAATTTTGGTATGTTGTCTCATTATTTGTCATTCTCTTCAATGAAGTTACTGATTGTTTCTGTAATTTCTTGTTTGACCCTCTCATTCTTTATGATTAAATTGTTTAGTTTTCAATTAGTTTTTAATCTATCTTTCCATGGCCTTTTATTGCATATGATTATTATTGCATCATGATCTGAGAATCATGCACTTAATATTTCTGCATTTCTGCCCTGAATTCTGAGGTTTTTCTGCCTTAGTACATGGTCAATTTTTGTGTATGTGCCATGTACCACTGAGAAGAAGGTACATTCCTTTTTATCCCCATACAGTTTTCTCCAGAGATCTATCCTATCTAGCTTCTCTAAAATTCTATTCACCTCCTTAACTTTTTTCTTCTTTATTTTGAGTTTTGATTTATCAACTTCAGAGAGGGGACATTAATGTTCCCCCACTGGTATAGTTTTGCTGTCTATTTCTTCCTCTAATTCCCTTAAATTCTCCTCTAGGAATTTGCACACTTCCACTTGGTGCATATATGTTAAGTAATGATATTACTTCATTCTCGATGGTGCCTTTTAGCAGGATATAGTTTCCTTCCTTATCTCTTTTGATTAGAACTATTTTCACTTTTGTTTTATCTGGGATAAGGATTACTACACCTTTTTTTTTTTTTTACTTTTGTTGAAGCATAATATATTATACTCCAAACTTTTACCTTTATTCTGTGAATATCCCCTTTTTTCCAATGTGTTTCTTGTAGAAAGCATATTGTAGGATTATGGTTTTTAATCTGTTCTGCTATCTACCTTCATTTTATGAGTGATTTCATCCCATTCACATTCACAGTAATGATTACTATCTGTGTCTTTTCCTCCATCCTATTCCCTCCCCCATTTATGTTTTTGTTTCTTCCTTCTCCCTTCCTTTTGTTTTCCTTTTGACCATGACTTCCAGCAGTGTTCCCTACCTGTGATCCCCCCTTCTTTACCTAGCCTTTTCCCTTACTATTATTTCCCTCACTTCTAATGCCCTTTCTTCTTATTCCTTTCCCACCACTCCTACTACATATAGTGCACACTAGATTTTTATACTTATCAGAGTATAATATTCCCTCTTTGACCCTAAACCAATGAGAGTAAATTTCATACAGTGCTCCTCTCACTCACTCTTTCCCCTCTATTTAATGAGTTTTGTGTCTTTTCACATTAAAATATTAAACTTAACTGGTTGTGTTGATCCCTCTTTGAACCAGAACCAAAAAGAATAATATTCAAATTATTGGAACTTTTCCCCTCTACTATAGTATGTTTTTATGCCTCTTCATATAGCATAATTTTCCTTTTTCTGCCTCATCCTTTCCTTTTATCCCATTACAGTCCCTTTGAGCCCCTTAATAAGTATTTTTTTATTCATCAGATTAGTTCATTTATACCCACACACTATATCAATGTATATCCCTTTTAAAGATGGTGATAGTCATATAAACTTCAATATTGACAGGTATCAGCTTCTCATACCAGGTTGTAAACAGTTTGCTCTTATTGCATCCCAAGTTATGTGCATGTGTGCATGAGTGTGCGTGTGTGCATATATTTGTGTGTGAGTGTGCATTTTCCTTGTTTACCTTTTTATGTCTTTATGGAGTCTTGTAATTGGAGATAAAATTTTCCATTGAGCTCTGGCTTTTTCATCAGGAATGTCTGGAAATCTCTCATTTCATTAAATGACCATCTCCATGCCTGAAAGATTATGTTCAATTTTGCTGGGTAGTTGATCCTTGTTTCAGTCCTAGCTCTTTTGCCTTACAAAATATCAAATTCCAATGCCTCTGATCTTTTGATGTAGAAACTGCTAGGTCCCAGGTTATCCTGAATGTAGTTCCATGGTATTTAAATTGTTTCTTTTTGGCTGCTTGCAGTATTTTCTACTTAACCTTGTAACTCTTTGGCTACTATATTTCTTGGAGTTTTCAATTTGGGAAATCTTTCAGGAGGAGGCAAGTGAATTCTTTTAATAACCATTTTACCTTCTGATTCTAGGATTTCAGGACAGTTTTCTTTGACAATCTCTTGGAGGATGTTGTGCAGGCTGCTTTTGTCACCATGGCTTTCCAGTAGACCAATAATTTTTAGATTATCTCTCCTGGATCTTTTTTCTAGGTCAGTTTTTTTTTTTTTCCAGTGAGAGATTTTACACTTTCTTCCAATTTTTCAATCTTCATGTTTTGTTTAATTGACTTTTGGTGTATTATAGAGTCCTGAGCTTTGATATGACTGGTTCTAATTTTTAGTGAATTATTTTCTTTAGTTAGTTTTTAAGGTCCTTTTTAAGGGAGGTATTTTCTCCAGTTAGTTCACAAATTTTAGTTTTTAAAATTTGTTTTCTTCAGTGAGACTTTTTTTTTTCCAATATGATCACTATAGATTAAAATTTGTCTTCTACCTCTGTAATTTGACTTTTAAAGTCATTCTTGATCTCCTCCAAGAATGCTTTATGGGCTTGAGACCAGTTCATATTTCCTTCTGTGTTCACAGATGTGATTATAGAGTCCATATTTCTCAGGCTGGAAGATAAAGGCCTGGTTGTTGATTTTATATGCTGTAGCCTCTGGGTATCTAGACTGAGGCCAAGGCTAGGATCTCAGTCTTTCCCCTGAGTGACCCTGAGTCTCACAGAGTAACCTGTGGTTAAGGGGTGGTCTGACCACTTTAGATTTCCCCCTCTATTCCCCTGGGCTATAGCTTAGGCAGGCTCAGCAGCTTGTGGCTGCCAGTACTGGTGTCTGCAAAGTTCCCTGGTGATCCTAAGGTCCACCTGGGCTTGTGTTTTTATTGCTTGCTGGCTCCATCACCCTGTGCTTTTAGAGCTCTTGCTAGGCAGGTGATATAGGACTTGTTGTGACCCCTCCTGCCCTTAACTTCAGATTCCTTACTGCCTCAGTTATACCTTTTGTCTGTGACTGCTAAGCCTGAGGCTATTTCCCCTATTTCAGGATTTTCTTTTCTTTTTTTTTCTTTTTATTTTTTTAAGCAATTGGGGTTAAGTAACTTGCTCAAGGTTACACAGCCAGGTGTTTCTCGGTGGATGCTAAGTGTCTGAGCTTGGATTTGATCCCTCAGGTCATCCTAACACTGGGGCAGGTGCTCTTACTTGCTGTGTTACCTGGCTGCCCCTATTTCAGGATTTTTTTTCTGGGTAGAACATTTATCTCTGTTTTTTTTTTTTTTCTGGGTCAGGAAGGGATAATCAGAACAGTTAGAGTTTACTTTGCCATCTCGCCTTCTGGAAAATCAGATAGGTGATTTTTAAGCTTCCAGGCTTTTCTAGCCCCAAGAGAAGCTGCTGTCTCTGTTGCAGGCCCTGAACTTTCTTTTACCCAGCATTGATGGATCCTCCCATCCAGTGGTGAGGCAATGGAGGAATGGCTGAAAATCACCTTTGTGGTGGGTGAGTCTACTGACTGGGGCTCCTTCTCACTCTGCTGTAGTCTGCTCTCTAGTTCCCATTGGTGCAGCCCCCATGTGCTTCCCCTGCCCAGACCTACATGGGCACTTTCCTGGGCTGGATTCTGCCAGGCTCTCTCTGTCAGTGGATTCTGGTGCTCTAAAATCCCTTCAGATTCACTTTTTAAAGTCTAGTGATGGGATTCATGGAAGAGCCTAGAAAAGTTGCTACTTCTATTCTACAATCTTGCTTCCACCCTCCAATAGCTAACTTTTAAATAGCAATTTAAAGTTGACAAAGTTGGATCCTCATAACAACCCAATGAGGTAGGTACAATCATTATTTTCTTTTTACAGATGAGGATATTGAGGCACAGGGAAGTTATGTGACTTGCTGAGCATATTCCAGCTAGTAATCTTCTGAGATATTATTTGAATCCAGATGTTCCACACTCTAGTTCCAGCTGTATATTCACTGAGGCCTTTAGGTGACTTTGAAGATAGTACTTCAGTAATGGTATGAATGGAAGAACAATCACCTCCTTAATTCATGACTCTTTTGCTCTGCCCAAAGACTATATTAGTTTTTATTTGGTGGCCACTCTATCATTTTTGACCTTCTGATAACCAAAGACACCAAGTATTTCCCTTAAGGCTAAGATATAGCTGCAATACAATGTTTTTGTAAGATCCTGACCATTCTTTTTGGCTATTTGGAGTCCTACTGGCATAGGATATGATATATTTTCTCTGGACACTGTGATCCTTTTTAGTCAAACTCATTCTCCGTGATGGATTTCCTGAAAATGATTGCAAGCAGCATGATTTATTTTTTCCTTTTTGAACTAGTCTAATGTGAATGATGTAGTAATGAAGTAGTCTAATTTGCACTAGTCTAATGTGGCCTTTGTTTTCCACTCTTGATCATGACCCTCTGAAACACGTTTTTTCCTATGTATATTTGTACCCAATAATAAAGTTTCCCAGAGAGCAAGACCCTTTCATAATCTTTTACAAGGAGTAATGGTTGAACATTGCTTATTCAATATGAAATATGTATATTTTTATTCACTAGGATTGAATGGACATCATTCTATGTATATCTCATTTCACCTCCAGAATTCTATCCTTCTAAATAGGGCAATTATGCATGCTTCACATCTCATTTCACCTCTAGAATTCTATCCTTCTAAATAGGGCAATTATGCATGCTTCAGGAATAAATCAAAAACATTGATCAGGCATCTATTATGTCATAGACACTGTGCTAAATTCTGGCAGTACAGAGAGACAAAAGGGAGCCCTTCCCTCAAGGAATTTACATTCTAATGGAAGAGACAATATGAAGCACTTATATGCAAAAAAAGCTATAGGCAAGGTAAATATAAATTAATCATCAGAACTAAGGCATTTCAATTAAAAGGTCTGAGAAAGACTTCTAGGAAAAGATGAGATTTTATGTATGACTTAAAGGAAACCAGAGACATCAGGAAATGGAGTTGAGGAGGAGGAGCATTCCAGGCATGGAGGACAGACAGAGAAAATGTTACAAGCTGAGAACAGGAATTTCTTGTTCATGCAACAGCCAGGAATAAAGTGTTTCTTAAATAAAGAGTCCATGACAGGAAGTAAAGTGAAATCTTGAAAGGTGGGAGAGGGCTATTTTATGAAAGGTTTTGAATGCCAAATAAAGCATTTTGCCTTTGATCCTTGAGATGATAGGGAGTCATTTGTTTTTCTTTTTGTTTTTTAATATGAGAGTGGCATGATCAGACCTGAGATTTAGGATATTCACTTTGGTGGATGAATGGAGGATACATCAGGATGGGGAGAACTTTGATGCAGACAGAACCACCAACAGCCTATTGCAATAGTGCAGGAATAAGATTAGGAGGGCCTAAACTAGAATAGCAGCTATGTAAGAGGAAAGATAGGGGCTTATAAGATATTGTTGAGGTGAGAGACCTTGGCAACAGTTTGGATATGGGGGTTTTCAAGGAATACTCTTAGACTGTGATCCTAAGGGACCAGAAGGATGGTATTGCCCTCTACTGTAAGAGAGAAGGCAGGAAGAGTGTAGAGAGAAACAAAATGAGTTTTGTTTTAGACATGTTGAGTTTAAGATTGTTACTGGACATTCATTTTGAGATTTTTGGAAGTCATTTGGAGATATGAGATTAGAAATCAAAATAGAGTTTGGGTCAGGATAGTTAGATTTGAGAATCATCATCAAAGAGAAGATAATTACATCCGTAGAAGAGGATGAAATAATCAATTGAATTATTGTTGTGGTTGTGGCTTGTCCTTTGTTCTTTAAGAGAACCATGACATTAATGAGTTGATGACATGACTTGCAGTTGAATTGCTTTTGAGTGAGGGAAGGTTGTGCAAAGTCAGCAGCCTCACTTTCTCCTCCAGTTCCATCTGGGTACAGCATCCATATATCATTCAGGATACTTAGAGATGGCCCAGGATGCAGGTGGACACTTTGGCCTTTTTAAACAAAGATTTTTGCAAGTTCTCAATTTGACTGAGGGAACACACTTTTAGGGCATATGTTCCTTTAAGATGTGAACTAAGGGATGGCCCCTTTAATAAAAAAAAATCAAACTGAGAGGATTGCTGGTCAAAAGAGAAACATCAGGGAGTATAGAGGTAGTACAGAAGAGGAAGTAGGATGGAATATCATGGGACAGTCAAGGGAACCAAGAAGGAGCAATCTGATAGGTAGGAAGAGAAACGGGAGAAGGTGATGTCCCATAAATCTAAAGAGAAGAGTATTGAGGAGGAAAAGATGATCAACAGTGGCAAAGAGTTTAAGGAAAAAAGGTAATTGAACTTGACAACCAAGAGGTTATTGGTAACTTTGAGGAGAACTGTTTTGATCGAATGATAAAGTTGGAAGCCAGATTGAAGAGATTTAAGAAGGGAGTGAGAGGATAGAAAGTGGAGGCATCTTTTCAAGTAGATAGCCTTTTCAATGAGTTTGGCTATGGAAAGAAAAAATAGAAAGGTAGTTAGAGAGGATGGATGGATCAGACAAAAGATTTTGTTTTTATGTTAGAATAGCATAGAAGAGACATAAAAGGGTTTGTTTGTAGGCAGTAGGGAATAATTCAGTAGGTAGAAAGAGACTAAAAATAAAAGATAGATTGCAGAAGACAGAGGGGGCAATCTGTTGGAACAAATGGAATGGAATGGGATCACATGAATGGGGAGATGTTTAGCCTTGATAAAGGGTACTCTAAGTCTATTGTGCTATATCTCTTCTTTCCTCTTGCAAACTCCTGGAAAAACCTATATATGTTCCTGCCTATGTGTCCCGTCTTCTTATATAGCCCTTACCTCTTTGCAATCTGGTTTCTTATTTCAAACTCAATTGACATTTGTTCAAACAGAATTACCAATGATTTCTTAATGGACAATTATGATGGACTTTATTCAGTCTTCATCATTCTCAAACTTTAAACTTTATACTAAGATCTCTAACTCTTACCACAGTGCTGGACTCGTAATCTACTATTTTTTGATGAATTAGTGTTTTTCCTTTTATATTGTTAAATAACTTCTCTTTCTGAATATGCTTTCCTATCTGGGTTATCAAGACATTGCTTCCTCCTTGTTCTACTCCTATCTGTCTAATTAATCATTCTCCATTTTCCTCATTGGATCATCATGAAAATCATGCCCCTTACATCTCAGTATTCTCTCAGACTATTTTATGACCCCTACTTTAGTGTTTTCTACACTCCCTAATAGTGACCTCATTAATTCCCATGTATTTAATTATCCTCAGGAAGCTAGGTAAATAGACTGATTTTTAGAGTCAGGAAGACCTAAATTTAAATGTTACTTATTTGCTCTGTGATCCTTGGTAAGTCATTTAAGCTGTGCCATACTTAATTTGCTCATCTGTAAAATGGAAAGAATAACAATGACAGTTATCTGATGTGATTGCTTTAGGATACTACATGATCAAATGAAATAAGAGACATACATTTCTTTGGAAAATTTAATTCACAATATAAATGCAAGCTATTCTTGTTATCTTTATGAAACTCCTTTATCAATGCTCTATCTATCTATCTATCTATTATCTATCTTTCTACCTATCTATCTATCTATTTTCAAGAATCTCCCTGGAGCTTAAAATTTCCATCAACAATTATCTTTTGGACATCTCCAATTCTGTTCTCTGGAAACATAAAGCATTCAATATGTCATATCCAAATCAAAATGCATTATTTTCCACAATTTTTTTTTCAAATTTCCTGTTTATATAGAAGACATGAAGATCTTCCAGTCTTTAAGAGGCAATTCCTATATATCTTGGAAAGATAATTCTGTTTCCCAAAGATATTTTTTGGGGGAGATTTTTTCAAAATAAACAAAGAAACAAGAAAATAAAGGAGCAGTGTGTTATGCTGAAGCTCACAATGCTGCCTCCTTTCCAAATTGTTCTAGTTCCTGATTTTCAGACTTTAAAATCATCCCTGTACTATTCTAATCTTGGTACTTCCCTCTAATCCTGGGGATTCTTTGTCTTGGAGGTCCTTCTATTGCCTCACCAATCAGTGTCTCTCCACAATTCATTTCTGAATTCATCACTTAGACTCCATTTTGCCCTTCTTTTAGACTTGTCTCTAATGTTTTGGACTTTAAAACCATGAAATCAGTATCTCCCTCTTCCACCGTCATCCCACTGTTCAATTCCCTTTAGTGTCTTCCCCCAATAGAATATAACATCTTTCAAGGGACAGATTGTCTTTTTTAGCTTGAATTTGCATCCCCAGTGTTAGCATACTACTCAGAACATAGTAAGCACTTAATAAATGCTTATTTCCTTTTTTCCCTTCTCTCCCTCCTTCCCTCTTTTTTTTCTATCATCCCTCCCTTCTTTCCTCCCTTCCTTAATTCCTTTCTTCCTTATTTCATTATTTCCTTCCTCCCTCCTGATGGAGTCTTAACAGAACTGCCCTCAGCCCCAATATCCAAACTTCACTACAGGTCCACTGTATCTACCTATCCCCCCACCCCGCGCCCCCCTGCCAATGTCCTAATTTATTTGTATATGCCTCACTGCTCACTAGAACAACAGGTGTGTCCCTGAACTCTTAGTTCCCACAGAAACAGGAGGTGTGTTCATATTGTGGAAAACTAGTAACTGCCTCTACCTGGTCACTGCACCCAGACCCATTCCCACAGAAACAGGTGAGTTCTCATATTCAATCACAATCACATCAGCCATCTAGGCTCAAGACAGGACCACAATAGCTAGACAGTTAGAGAGCAGAATGACCAGAATGTTTAACCACTGAACCATAGATAGGACCCCTCCTCCATTACCTGATCCCTTAAAAAACCCCTCCTCCATTACCTAATCCTACATAACAATACAAACTCCTCCTACCTTTTTTAATATTAATGATATTCCTCTATTCTATATAGATTTATGTTGTGTAATTGCAGCTTTACCCTATAAAAATCTATCTTGCTCTATCTAAAGCTGCTGATTCCTCTTGGAATTTAGCCCACTTTATGAGAGGCATCAATCTCAATAAATTCCCTTACTTGGATTAGAGGTGGCCTGACTCTGAATTCTTTGAGTCGGTTCCACCACAACACATCATGAAATTGCAACAGTTTTGGGTGGGCAATGTCCTCACCTCAACATTTTTTTTTGGCATCCCTTGATTTAAGCCTCAAGAGCTTTTTGGCATCCCTGGGTTTAAACCGCTTCTCTCCCTTCCTCTCTTCATTCCTTCCTTCCTCCCTTCCTTCCTTTCTCTTGGCATAAAAGCTAAGTGACAAGAGGAAGGCCATTGTGATCCACATTTATGGCTTTATTATATGTATATTCGTCAACTAGTCAAGGCAAAACCGTGTTGCCTCCCTACAGATTAAATCATAAAATTTGTAATTACAGGTAACATATCTTTATCTTTCTTCATAACTTAAACAGTTCATCAAACATAGTAAAAGTCTTGTGTGTTTACAAATTGAATTACGTTAAACAATTAGATATATTTACTTGTAACAGAGCTTTCTTTGATGTATTCAGTTTTCTGTTTCTGAAAGTACCTTGTGTTGGAATTCATGGTATGGTTTTCTGCTAAATCTCCCTATCTACTCTCAATAAGAGCTTTTACATATCTATTTATTTTTATTAACTTTGTACTAGTATTCTTGGGTGAAATGTGTCAAATCTTCAAGTGAAATGAATGAATGATTTTTTTTAGGGAAAACTCAGTTGTGGCCATGTAGAGCTGAGTGTCATCTGCATGAAAATAGTACTAGGAACCAATTAGGATTCACTTAAA
The DNA here is from genome assembly GCF_028583685.1 of Petaurus breviceps papuanus. Classification (NCBI taxonomy): domain Eukaryota; kingdom Metazoa; phylum Chordata; class Mammalia; order Diprotodontia; family Petauridae; genus Petaurus; species Petaurus breviceps. The sequence goes on along the minus strand of NW_027185764.1, from coordinate 56,054,976 downwards.
ATGGCTGATTGTTTTGGTGCACACTAGATTAGAAAAAAGAATGCACATTATTAACTGAGCTGCAAAATCCTATATGCACATCACATAAAAAGCACATTTTGAGGGTAATTTATACACAAATTTAATCAGTACTGACTTAGAAGACCTCTCCTTCGACCCATGATGTTCAATACAAAACCACTGGGTAATTAAATTACCAACATCTATTGCTTTGTCACAGATGAAACCTCTAAATTTGTTATATCACTGACAATTAGCTAGGTAATTATAAGTTTAGCTTCCTTAATCAGGGTTCTTTGTGCGGAATGAACTAACTAGAAGAGGGTGGGAAAATACCACTCTGATTTTATGTCTCACTAACTGAGATACATAGTTCATTTTCATAGCAGTTTTGTTTGTGTTACTGTGTATATTACATTTACCTAGCAATAAGGAAGAAATTGAAAATTGTGTTTTTTTCAATGTCCCCAAATTTTTCAATCAGTTTTTTCAGTTAACTCTTGCTTCACTTTGTCTCCCTTCTTCTACATAATAGTGGAAAAAATACTATACTTATAAATTTGGATTCTTGTAGTAAATACCACCAATTATCATGCTAACTTGGCAAAACCCTTACTTGCTTTATCTACATAATGTAAAAACAAAAGAGCACCTGTCCAGTATCATAGAATTATTTTGAAGACCAGACAAGATCCACCAACAGAATGATAGGCATGTATCATTTATCATATCTTCACATCCTATGTAAAGGTCTTCTTTTGAAATTCCTGTTTTCCAAGAAATACTTTCTCTGAGCTCCTGCTGCTTTATACCAGAGATAAGAATCAATTGTCCCAGAAACTAAGTCATGAGAAGGCTGTTGTTTTCCCACTCAAATATCATCTAAGTTACTAGAGGTATTATAAATAATCAATAGTCGGGGTGGCTAGGTGGTGCAGTGAGTAGAATGCTGGCCCCAGAATCAGAAGGACCTGAGTTTGGATCTGGCCTCAGACATTTAACACACATACACACACACACACACACACACACACACACTTAAAAAACATCTGTGTGACCTTGGGCAAGTTACTTAACCCCAATTTCCCTGCAAAAAAGCAAAAAAAAAAAGAGTCCTATTTTTGGAGTTATAAAGACCATATTTCAAATCTTCTCTGACCTTTACTGTTGTTGCAACTCTGTGTAATTTGTCCTCTTAGTTTCTCAGAGCCACTGTTTTCTAAAATGGTTTTAATGCCCTTTGTAAAATCACTTGCTGCAAAACTTAATGTGAGAATGAATTGGAAGTAGTTTGCAAACTTTAAAGCCTTATAGATAAATGTCTATTATCATTATTAAAACCCAAACCAAGCCCAACAAGCAACTCTCCCTCTTAAGAGATGCAGCAAGGAATAATTCAGTTTGGGTTGAAGTTCTGCTTATCGGATGCAGCTTTGGTCAGTGGGCATACCTCAGGATTCAAGAAGATGAGTCTCCATGCTGACTATGCTCAATGAGAGTTGCCACTTCAGGGCTAAGAGGAATGAATTGATGAACTACTGATTTCTTTCAATAAATATCTGCTGTTTTATAAGGCTCTTGTACAGATTACTCCCATCATTTTACAGTAAAAATGGGCTGGGTGATTAGGCTCACATAATAAAATAAAAAGTATGGCACAATGTGATCATTTGAATGTCACTGAATTACAATTGGAATATAGGTCCCTTTTCACAATTGTTAAAAGTACATTAATAATTTGCTATCTAGTTACCAGGAAGACATTTGATCTGTTCAAAAATTTTGTCAGTGATCAAAAAGTGAAAGATGCAGAGGTTGTAAGAATACTCTTGAACTGACTATTATGTCTTCACTTTTAAATTGGTTTTCATGAGAGCATATTTTAGATAATGAGATATTTTTTTCTCCTAAGAAAAAAAAAACAGCCAAGATGGGGTTGGGGAAGACCTCAGGGGACTGAATCACTGGTAGCTGTGATTGTTTCCAGACTTCTCAACCCACAAATGCTGAGGACAACCTGGAAGGTGAGTAGAAGAACTTTGTGATTCCTGGGTGATAGGGGAGCAAGGTCCATCCCTAGTCCTGAGTCTGAGGAGGTGGTGGCAACAGAGACAACAGCAGCAGCAGAAGCAGCAGCATTACCTGGTGCTTCCAGAACTCAGAACCCACAGAATATGGGGGATTGAGCAACTGATACAATACCCCTGAAGCCTGGGACAGTACACCTACCCTCACACCAACCCTCCTACCTTGACAAAGAGGTAGAAAGTCAAGTATTTGGCCGGGAACATAAACAAACACTATAAAAAAGCTCCAGACTATAGACATTTACTTTGGTGACAAAGAAGATAAAAACATAAAGCCAGAAGAAGACAACAGGGGTGGATCCAAGATGGCAGAGAAAAAGAAGGGTCATAGCTGAACTCTTTCACAGATTCTTTCAGATACCTCTAAAATCTGAATCTGAAAATATTTGAGAATGGCAGAATATACTAGGAGACAGAGTGTGTCAGATTTCCAGCCCAGGAGAGTCCAGTTGGTTGACAGTAAGGACTTGTTGCTTTGGGCTGGAAGAACAAAGAGTATGCAGGTCTACACCTGACTATAGCAGAGAAGGAGTGGGTTTTAGGGATTGAATCACTGGTAGCAATGGCAATTCCCAAACCTCTCAGCATAGGATAGTGTCTATTGGACCTGGGTGAGTCAGAAGTGCAGACCCTGTTGCAGTGGCAGCAGTTACTCATGGGGTTATCAGCCCACAGTCTAAATTTTTGAAAGTCACCTAACTTGAACTTCTGGGATCTAAGATGGCAGAGAAAAATGTAAGTGCTCTCATCCCCTCCATCCCTTGATGACCCAGGAAAAATACTGGAATAAGTGAGCCAGCAGCAGTAGGGGTACAGCAGTCTTTTAACTTGAGAGGTTAGGGAGATTGATGGGTAGGGTCCCTCTTTTTGTAGCTTTAAGGGACCAGTAGAGGATGGGAGGCATCCCAGAAAACCTCACCTCAGTGGACCAGGAGGGGATCCTGAGCCCAAGGGGGTGGAACCTGCAAGCACCAACACCAGGACCCCAAGAATGGCTTCACACATCCAGGGGAATTGGCAGACACAAGTGCAGAGGACAGCTGAGGCTATCCATGCTATAGTGCAGCCCTAAGGGAATGGGATTCTTCTAGCAGCCAGACCACCCCTCCCCCACACCTAACTCTGTAAGCTTCAGTGTAACCTTCAGGAAACTCATGAAGACATCATCTGGCCTTGGTGTTGACACCCACCAGCCAGCTCCAGCTTAGCACCAGTTGAGCTGCAACATTATATAGCATCTAGCTGGTAGAACCAGAGGGCACAGCACAGAAAACCAGATCCCTAGCTCCCAATGCAAGAAGTTTGCAAAAGAACCTGCAATGCCCCAGAAGCAGAGATCCACTTTAAAAGCCAGGAAAAAAGGCAATCACAATGGAAAAGCAAACTACAAAAACAAAGACGATAGAATCCTACTATGGAGATTGGGAAGAGAAAATGCAAACTCAGAAGAGGATAACATTGACATTATACCCACATCTGAAACATCAAAGGGGAATAAGAACTAGTCTCAAGCACACAAAGCATTGTAGGAATAGATCAAGGAGGATTTTAAAAACCAAATTAGATATGTAAAGGACACTTTGGACAATTATTTTAAAAGCACAATGGAAAAATGGATAAAAAAATTCACTGATGAGAATACATCTTTAAAAAGTAAAATTGCTGAAATGGATAAAGGGGAACAGGTTCTAACAGGAGAAAATAACTACTTGAAAAGTAAATTTAGGAGCCAGCAGGTGGCACAGTGAATAGAGCATTGGCCCTGGAGTTAGGAGAACCTGTGTTCAAGTCCAACCTCAGTTACTTAACACAAAACTAACTGTGTAACCTTGGGCAAGTCATTTAACCCCAATTGCCCTTCCTTCCCCCTCCAGAAAAAGCAAAAAAAAATTTGAATTGGGCAAGTAGAAGTTAATGACTCTATGAGGCATCAGGAAATCAGTAAAAACAAAATCTAAAGAATAAAAAAATAGAAGAAAACATAAAATTTGTCACTGGAAAAACAAGTGACCTGGAAAATAAATCCAGGAGAGATGATCTAAGAATTATTGGTATACTAGAAAGCCATGATGAAAAAAAGAGCCTGGACAGTGTCTTCCAAGAAATCATAAAAAGACTGCCCTGAGGTCCTAGAACCAGATGGTAAAATACTCATCAAAAGAATTCACTGGTTGCCTACTGAAAAAAGATCTCAAATTGAAAACTCTGAGTAATATTGTAGCCAAATTCCAGAATTAACAGGTTAAGGGGAAAAAAATACTGTAAGCAGCCAGAAAGAAATAATTCAAATATCATGGAATTATAGTCAGAGTCACACAGAACATTTAAGCTTCTGCATTTAAAGATCAGAGTGATTGGAATATGACATTGTACAAGGCAAAAGAGTTTCGATTATGACCAAGGATTAACTACCCAGCAAAACTGAGCATAGTATTTCAGACAAGGAGATGGACATTTGAAGAAATAAGGGACTTCCAGACCTTCTTGACTAAAAAGTCAGAGCTCAATAGAAAATTTCACCCTCAAATACAAGACTCAAAAGAAGCATACAAAATTAAAAAGAAAAAAAAAAGAGGGAAAAAAATCTTATTATTCAATAAGGACAAATAGTCTATAACCCCATATGGGAGGATGATACTTGCTCATCCTGAAAATGGTATATTTATTAAAACATTAAAAGGAATATACATAGAGAGAGGGTGTGGGTATAAATTAACTGATCTTATGATAAAGTACCTAATTAATATGTGCAAAGGGATTATAAAGAAAGGAAAGAAAAGATGGAGGCAGGAAAGGGTAAATTACATCACATGAAAAGGCACAAAAACTTATTTCAGGAGAGGGACACAAGGGAGAGAGAAGAGCATTTTTTGAGATTTGTTCTGATCAGTTTTGGTTCAATGAGGGAATGGGATATTCTGTTAAATATAGAAATCTAACTTGCCCTACAGGGAGTGGGAGGGAAAAGGGGAAAGAAAAGAAGCAGTGGTTATAAAGGAGGGAGGAAGTAGAAAGAGAAAAGGGTAAGAAAAGGGAGGGAGCTGATGGGGGGGGGATATTGAAGGAGGTGGGGTTAAAAATCTTTTTTGAAGAAAAAAAGAAGATAGGAGAAATAAAAGCATAAAAGGGGTGGGGAAAAGGATGGAGAGAAAGACACAGTGATCATAACTCAATGTGAATGAGATTAATTCTCCCATAAAATGGAGGCAGATAGCAGAATGGATTAAAAGCCATAATCTTGGAGTGGCCAGGTGGTGCAGTGAGTAAGAGCACTGGCCCCAGAATCAGGAGACCTGGGATCGAATCTGGGCTCAGATACTTAGCACCCACCCAGAAACACCTGGTCATGTAACTTTGAGCAAGTTATTTAACCCCAATTGCTTAGGGGTGGCCAGTTGGTAAGAGCACCGGCCCCCGAGTTGGGAGACCTGGGATCGAATCCAGGCTCAGCTACTTAGCACCACAGACAGAAATAAATGACCCTGTAACCTTGAGCAAGTTACTTAACCCAGTTGCTTAAAAAAAATCCTACAATATGCCATTTACAAAAAAACATGTTTGAAACAGAGCATAAAGTAAGAGTCTAGAGTAGAATATATTATGCTTAAGCTAAAGTAAAAACATGTGTAGTAATCCTAATCTCAGAAAAGAAAAAACAAAAATAGATCAAATTAAAAGATTTAAGGAAAGAAACAATTTCCTTCTAAAAGACATCATCAACAATGAAGTAATATAATTACTAAACATGTATGTACCCTGTGGTATAGCATTCAAATTCTTAGAGGAGAAGGTAAGGCAGTCAGAGGAAGAAATAGACAGCAAAACTATACTATAGTGGGAGACCTCAGCCTCCCCCTCTCTTAACCTGATAAATTTAACCTCAGAATAAACAAGAAAGAAGTCAAGGAGGTGAATAGAATTTTATAGAAGGTAAATATAATGGACCTCTGGTGAAAACTGAATGGGGATAAAAAGGAACAGATCTTCTCACTGGTACATTGCACTTATGCAAAATTTGACAATGAACTAAGACATAAAAATCTCATAATCCAGGGCAGAATGGCAGAAATATTAAAGAGATCCTTTTCAGATCATGATGCAATAAAAATTATATGTAATAAAGTATCATGGAAATAAAGACTAAAACTTAATTGGAAAATAAATAATCTAACCCTAAAAATGAGTGTCAAACAAGAAATCATAGAAACAATCAATAACTGCATTCAAGGAAATGACAATAATAACACAACATACCAAACTCATGGGATGTAGCAAAAGCATTTCTTAGGGGAAATTTTATGTCCCTAAATACTTATATGAATAAAATAGAGGAAAAGGAGATCAATGAATTGGACATACAAGTGGAAAAGGTAGAAAAAGAACAAATTGAAAATACCAAATTAAATACAGAATTAGAAATACTGCAAACCAAAAGAGAGATTAATAAAATTTAAACTAAGAAAACTATTGAACTAATAAAGAAACTGAGCTATTTTTTATGAAAAAATGCTGAAATTGATAAACATTTGGTAAATTTGATAAAAAAAGAAAGTCAAATTACAAGTTTCAAAAATAAAAAGGGTGAATTCACTTCCAATGAAGAAGGAATTAAAGCAATAATTAGGAATTATTTTGCCCAATTTTATGCCCATATATTTGACAATCTTAGTGACATGGATGAATATTCACAAAAATATAAATTGCTCAGATTAAGAGAAGAGGAAACTTCTTACATAATCTCAACTTCAAAAAAGAAATTTAACAAGACATCAATGCACTCTCTGGGGGAAGGGGGGCACAAAACTCCATGGCTTGATGTATTTACAACCTAATTCTATCAAATCTTAAAAAAAATTCCAATAGACTGGGAAATTTGGTGAATAAGGAGTCTTACCCAATGCTTTTTATGATACAAATAGGGCACTGATGCCTAAATTGGGAAGAGCCAAAGCAGAGAAAGAAAATTATAGACCAATTTCCCTAATATAGATGCAAAAATTTTAAATAAAAATATTAGCCAAAAAATTACAGCAATATATCATGGGAATATCACTTTGATCAGGTAGGATTAATTCCAGGAATTCAAGGCTGGTTCTATAATTGGAAAACTATGAATATAATCAATCATATTAGCAAAAAACTTATAGAAACCTGACGTTTATTTCAATATATACAGAAAAACAAAATTATTGACAAAATACAACACTCATTCTCATTAAGACCATGAGAAAGCATAGGAATGAATATTGTCTTCCTTAAAATGTTAAGTAGCATCTACCTAAAACCGCAAGCAAGAAGATCAGGGGTAAAACAAGGATTTTCACTGTCACCTGTGTTATTCAATTTGGTACTAGAAATGCAAGCTTTAGCAAAAAGAGAAGAAAAATAAATCAAAGCAATTAGAATTGGCAGTGAAGAGAGTAAGTTATCACTCTCGGCAGGTGATATACTTAAAGAATACTAGGGAATAAAGTAAAAATCTATTGAAATAATAAATAATTTTAGCAAAGTTGAATGATATAAAATAAACCCACATAAATCCTTGGTAGTCCTATATAATTCTAACAAAGCCAATCAGCAAGAAATAAAAAGAGAAATTTCATTTAAATTTACTGTAGACACTATACATTATTTGGGAGTCTCCCTGCCAAAACAAATCCAGGAACTGTATGAACAAAATTGCAAAACACTGTTTTTGCACAAATAAAGTCAAATATAAACAATTGGAAAAATGACAATTTTTACCTGAATTATTTTACCTATTTAGTGCCATACACATAGAACTACCAAAATTATTTTATAGAACTAGAAAAAATAACAAAATTCATCAGGAAGAACAAAAGATCCAGAATATCAAGGGAATTAATTATCTTAAACTATATTATAAAACAGAAATCATTAAAACTACTTGGTATTGGTTAAGAAAGAGGGTGGTGTGGTGTGGGACATCTAGGTGGTGCAGTGAGTAGAGCAGTCGTCCTGGAATCAGGGGGAACTGAGTGCAGATCTGGCCTCATTCATTTAACATACACACACACACAGACACACACACACACACATACAACTAGCCGTGTTACCTTGGGCAAGTTACTTAACCCCAATAGCACTCCAAAAAGTAAAAAAGAAATTAAAAAAAAGAAATAAAGTTGTGGATCAGTGGAATAGGTAAGGTACACAAGACACAGTAGTCAATGACTATATTAACCTAACTATATTAACCTAATGTAAGTGAACATATATCAATATCTTACTAAAATAAAGTCAAAACGAGTCCACAATTTAGGTGTAAAAGCTAATACTCTAAGCAATCTGGGAGAACAACGAATAGTTTACATGTCAGGTTTATGGAAGAGGGAAAATTTTATGATAAAACAAGAGATAGAGAGCATTACAAAATGCAAAATGGAGAATTTTGACTATATTAATTCAAAAAGTTTTTTTTTAAGTTTATGCAACCAAGATTAGGAGGGAGGTAGAAAATTGAAAAGAAATTTTACAAACAATATCTCTGATAAAGGCATAATTTCAAAAATATATAGAGAACTGAGTTAAATTTATAAGGACACAAGTCATTTCCCAATTGATAAATAGTCAAAGGATATGAAGAGGCAGTATTCAGAGGAAGAAATTAAGACATGCAAATATGATCTAAATCACTATTGATTAGAAATATATAAAGCAAAGCAATTCTTAGATACCACATCTCACCTGTATGATTGGCTAACATGACAAAAGAGGAAATTTATAAATGCTAGAGATGTGGGAAAATTGGTACATTAATACATTGTTGCTGGAGTTGTGAACTGATACAACCATTCTGGAAAACAATTAGGAACTATGCCCAAAGGTACCCTTTGTCTCCACAATACCACTTCTAGGGTTGTATCCTAAAGAGATCATACAAATGGAAAAAGGATATATATGTACAAAAATATTTAAAGCAATTCTTTCTGTGGTGGTAAAAAACAGAAATCAAGTAGATGCCCATCAATTTGGGCATGGCCAAACAAGTTGTGGCATATGAATATAAAGGGATACTATTTTACTACAAGAAATGATGAACAGATGGACTTCAGAATAACCTGGCAAGACTTATATGAATTGATGCTGAGGGAGAGAAGACTCAGGAGATCATTGTACACAATCACACACAAATCCTATGTGCGATGGCTAACTTCGATAGAATGGGATCCTTTCATCAATACAAGGTTTAAAAAAAAAAAAAAAACTCCAAAAGGCTCATATTGGAAAAAAGATATCCACAAACAGAAAGAATTAGAGTCTGAATGCAGATTGAAACAAATTATTTTCTCTTTCTTTTTTGTTTCATTTCTTCTTTCTTGTGTTCATTCCATTGCTTATAATTCTTCTTTAAAACATGACAAAAATGAAAACATGTTTAACGTGAAGGTATATGTAGAATCTATATTGGATTGCATGCCATCTTGGGGAAGGGGGAGTAAAGCCAATCACAAGCAGGTCTCTTGAGGACTGCTGGTGTGAATAAAGTTAAGGATCTCATCACATAGTATAATGAACTCTTTATAATAAAGTAAGGGATAACATTCAAGAAACTAAAGCCACAACACACAGCAACATAACATGACAGCTTATTACTAAGGTGGCCACATTGTCTTAAACACAACATATCATTTAGTAAATTAAAATCTCCTTAGTCAATAAAGTATGTCCAAGTACAGTCTTCTTTCATCTTGACTCAAGGCTGGCTTCCAATCAGACTTAATCAAATCCTCCTTAAGGTGTAGGATAAAGTACAAAAACCACCCACCCTAAGTGGGTCACAATGTCATCAGTCAATACAGTATACACAAATGAAGTGTTCTTCCATCTTTAATCCAGGCTGACTTCCAAACCCCTGGGCTCATCTTCTATGGGCTGACCCTGACCACTCCCAGCTCTTGCCTAGATTCACCTGACTCTTGGATTCACAGGTAGACAGCCCTCTTCTTCTGTTCCATACCTCAGCTTACAGAGACTGCTTGACTCCAAGCTCTTTGAAGTTTCTGTTTCTAGGAAGACAAAACTTAATAGTACTACAACAATATTTACAGAAAATATGCTTAACAGAGCTACAACAATATTTACACATATTGCTGGCACTATCATCTCAATTCACTTTCTGTCTGACTGACACAAATCAACAGACAAGACTTCTGTCTAAGATACCAAACACAAATCCAAAGTCCCAGAACTTCTTTTAACAGCAGTTAAGTCCCCTTTCAGATCTTCTGTAACAACAGTAAAGTCCTCTTTCAGGGCTTCTGTAACAGCAATAAAGTACTCTTTCAGAAATTTTATCTAAGAACAGCAGACAGGGTGCTTTTGTCTGACCAAACAACAGAGTGCTAGAGTGCTGACAGCACAAACATTCTCTCTCTCAGTTCATAGAAAGTAATACAAATTAACAGAGGACCAACATCACAAGCATTTTCTCTCTCAGTTCACTGAAAGTAACACAGATTAATGGGGCCAAAATTGCTAGCATTCTCCCTCTCAGTTCTGCTTGGTCCCAGCCTGCTAGAGCTTTTCTCTGCTTTACTTCTTCCTCTTCCACATTTCCTGTTCCACTCTTCCTGTTTAGCTCTTTTGGCAAGCTCCTCCCACTGTGGGTTCCATGTGATTACATTAGGCATATTAAGAGCAGGGAAGGTCTCCATGATCCCTTAGGGCTATTAAGAGCAACCCAGTGTATAATGTTTCCAAGAAAGACTTGATACAATCAAAGGGGAGACTCAAGGTCACTTGAATAACTGAAACATACAGCAATGTACTTCTCTGTTTGCCCTTACTGAGAGGGGAGGAAAAGAATGGGGAGAAAATTTGGAACTACAAAGCTTATGGAACTGAATATTGTAAACTAAAATAATTAATTTTAAAAAGAAGACAGCAAAAACAAAACTCCTGCATCAGAAGTCTCAAAAAAAATGTGAACTGGCCACAGGTCATGGAACAGCTCAATAAAGATTTTTAGAATGAAGAGAAGTAGAAGAAAAAATACAAAGATAAATGAAAGTGATGCAAGAAAATAATGAAAAATGATTTAACAGCTTGCTAAAGGAGACCCTCAAAAATGCTGAGGAAAATAAAACCTTAAAATAGATAAATGTTCCTTGAATGGAATGAAAAGGATATTGATTTAGGAAAAATAAAAACTCCCAAAATTTTCAGGCTATCATTTATTTATTTTTATTTTTTGTAATTTTGGCAGGTATTAGAGATATGTTATAATTTGGAAGCAAAAGATCCCGCCACTTCCTGGTGAATGGTATTTTCTCTTCTTTTCTTTTTTTTTTTCCAAATGCTTTATTAACTTCTTCTTACAACATTCATTTCAGCCAGATCTTGAGTTACAAATTTTCTCCCCATTTTTCCTCTACCCACCACCCCAAAACAGCAGTCCCACAAGATATCCCCTCCTCCAATGTGCTCTCTCCCGTACTTTTCCAGTGCATCTCTATTCCCCAGTCCCTGTATATCTTATTTCACAATTAAATGTAAAATAGTATTAATAATACGGTATATATGTTTCTGTGTGTATGTGTATATATTTGAATATTTTATTTTAAAACTTTGAATTCCAGATTCACTCCCTTCCTCCCTTGTCACCCACCCTTACTGGAAACATAAGCAGTTCAGTATAGGTTGTACATTTGTGACTAATGCAAAACAATAACACAGTAGATATATTGTAAAAGACTGACTATATTTCATTCCCTCCTATCCCACCTCCCACTTGTTCTATTCTCTGCTTTGATCCCATCCCTTTTCAAAAGTGGGTGCTTCCAACTTCCTTCCCCCCCATCCTGCCCTACCTTCCATAATACCCTCTCTGATCCCCTTCCACCTTCCACTATCCTGGAGGGTGAGATACCCAATTTAGTGTTTTCATTCCCTCCTTAAGACAAATTCAATGGGAATAAGGTTGACCCATTGCCTTTTGCCTTCCTGTTCGTCCCCTCCATTGTAACCATTTTCCCTTCCCACTTCTATAGGAGATACTTTAACCCATTCTGTCTTTCCCCATCTCCTCTCATTATATTCCTCTCTCAGCTCCTAATTTCACATTTTAAGTATCATCCCTTCCTGTTAAATTGGTCCTGAGCCCTCTAAGTATATCTGTAAACAAATATACACACATTCACATATGTATTCATATGCCCATATACCCTCATATACACATATATACATATATATACATATATATACACATATACACATATATATATATATATATATATTTCCTTCAACTACTGAAAAAATTTCCATAATTTAGAATTATTGTTTTTCCATGTAGGAATGTTAATAGTTCAACTTTGATAAGTTCCTAATGATTTTTTTTCCCTGTTTACCTTCTCATGCTTCTGTTGCTTCTTGTATCTGAATGTCAAATTTTATATTCAACTCTTGTTTTTTCAGCAAGAATGTTTTTGAACATCCTCTATTCCAGCAAAGGACCATATTTTCCCCTGAAACATGCTACTCAGTTTTATTGGGTAGGTGACTCTTGGTTTTAATCCCAGCTCCTTTGACCTCTCGAATATCATATTCAAAGCCCTTTGATCCCTCAGTGTAGAAGCTACTAGATCCTGGGGTATCCTGAGTGTGTTTCCACAATATTCAAATTTTTTCTTCCTGGCTGCTTGTAATATTCTCTCCTTGATCTGGGAATTCCAGAACCTTGCTATAATATTGCTAGGAGTTTTCTTTTGGGGATCTTTTTCAGGAGGTGATCTGGGGATTCTTTCAACCTTTATTTTGCCCTGTGCTTCTAAAACTTCAGGGCAGTTTTCCTAGAGAACTTCCTGGAGGATGATTTCTAAGTTCTTACTTTGATCATGGCTTTCAGGTAGTTGAATCATTTTTAAATTATCTCTCCTGGATCTATTTTCCAGGTCAGTGGGTTTTCCCATGAGATATTTCACATTGCCTTCTATTCTTTCATTTGTTTGGATCTGTTTAACAGCATCTTCATTTCTCATAAAGTCATTAGCTTCCATTTCTTCCAATCTAATTCTGAAGCAAAGATTCTCCTCATTGATCTTTTGAGATTCTTTTTCAATTTGGCAAATTTGGCTGTTTAAGGCATTCTTCTCCTCATTGCCTTTTTAAGCCTATTTTGCCATTTGAGTTAGTCTGTTTTTAAGGTGTTATTTTCCTCAGTCAGGCAGTTGACTCATTTCCTAATTTTCTTGCATTGTTCTCATTTATCTTTCCAATTTTTTATCCACTTCTCTTATATGCTTTTTAAGGTCCTCTATGGCCTGTAACTAGCTCATATTGTGCTTTGAAGCTTTTGGTGCAGGAGTTCTGACTTCACTGTCTTCCTCCTGTTCCATGCTTTGCTCCTTTTTGTCCCCAAAATAGGAGTCTAATGTTGGAATCTTCTGTCTGCTTTGTTTCCTTTCCTGTTCATGTTGCCCCTCAGTCACTTGACCCATGGGCTTTTTGCCACAGTAGGACTCTGCCACCAGACAGGGGAGCTTTCATCCCAATGGCTGGGATTTTCTCAGCTGATGGAGCTATTAGATTGGTGCCTTCTTTGAGATCTCCACAAGCTCTGGCAAGCTGGACACAGACCCCAGGACCCCCACCATAGTCTGGAATCCAGATCCAAGCAGGTTAAAGCAAGAGTGATTATCCCCTCATACTGGTGCTTGCTTCCCCCTTCATTCTGCTGGCCAGGAGCTGAAGCTGCCACATGGTGCTGGTTTGCTTTGTCGGAGTCTCAGCAGCTTCTCATTGTGGGGGCAAAAGCCATGCACTCCCACTTACTGGGTCCCAAAGTCCAGACTTCACTGACCTCTCACTTTGTCCTTCCCATCTATGTGTTGACAAATCTGGAAACAATCACAGCTGCTGTTGATCTGGAGTCCCCCTGGCTGGAGGCTGGTCAGGCCTGCCCTGGAGCTAATTCCTCGGTGTGGGCCTGAGCTCATCTCCCAGAGCCCTGTTCTGGGCAATTCCTGCTGGTCTGCCAGGGTGTTCTTAGCAGGAGGTTAGCTTCTCTGTGTCATTTTGTGGATTCTGCAGCTCCAAAATTTATTTAGAGTCCCCTTTTTACATGGATTGGGGAAGGTGGATGCCAGAGCAGTGGGGAGTTCCTGCTTCTACTCCACCATCTTGACTCTTATTAAGAAACTAAGTATCATTTTCTTCAGGGGAATATCTATTATAACTTTAAAATTTTAACATTTGGGGCAGCTAGTTGGCACAGTGAATAGACTACTGGCCCTGGGGTCAGGACAACCTGAGTTCAAATCCAGGCCCAGACACTTGACACATGGACTAGCTATGTTACCTTGGGCAATTCACTTAACCTCAATTCCCTTGCCTTCTCCACTCCAAAAAACAAAAACAAAAACTGTTCTCTTAACCTTCTCTAGGATCTTTCAAATATCTGGTCAATAATCTTGACCTATAACCATCAGAAGTCCTTCTCTGAGGAGGCAATGTGGTTCTCTTAGATGCAGAATAGAACATGTCCTGTCGATGGACCTGATGATGAAATTTGCATTCTAAGGAAGCATTTACTTATATCACAAGTCCTGCAGTTATTTCAAACATTTCTTTCTCTAGACTACATAGTTTAATTGTCTGTTAAAATGGGGAACATTCACTAATCATTGAAAATGAAGCAAATGAGAAAGTAATTGGCTTGACAAAAGCATCCTTGACTATTTCAGTGCAATGGAAATCATTTGCAAAAGTTGTTTGTAATCTTTATGATGTATTAACATTTTCTTGTTAAACCTTAAGAAGGGGGTGTCTTTTAACAGATTCTATGTGAAACATTAACCCATTTTTAATCACATCTGCTTCATTAGTTCCAAAACAACAAATTTAAAGTGCAAGAGTCATAGAAATATATTAATTTCAATCCCACAAGTCAATTTAAGTATAAACTAAATTAAAAGAAAATATATAGGAAGTGGGATAAAGCAAGATGTGAAGAATGATTTTGCTAAGCAAATTGGAAAGGTAATGAAACAGAGAAACATCACATATTTTTATAGAATAAATATAATCAAAAGATAAAATATTTAGATATATTTTTGCTTCTAAATTACAATGATTATTTTTTTTTGTAATCAATTACAAATTTTTTTTTGTTTGAAAGTTAAAGCCTAGGGAATACCAAAGATTAACAGGCTTGCAAAAACTGATTTTGTATGAATGTTTATATATTAGTAATTAGCTATCTGTGCATGAAGGATTAGTTTATTATTTTGTTCATCATATAGTCTTAAGAAAGTGTTGAAAAAATATTGATAATGCAGATTAAACTAAAAAGTTTCTCTTCCATTTTCAAATAATTGGTTATTAAACCAGTACACTCAAGTTTAATTTATTTTATAACCATAATGACTTACTTTCGTTTAATTTTACATCCAATATATCTGACGTTCTCGCTATTGATCTCATATGACTTTTCCTTTACCATCTCTGCCTTTGTATAAGTTTTCTCCTCTGATTGAATGTTCCCCCTTCTTTCCTACAACTCCTATAATACCTGATCTCTAAAAGCTCAGTTGTAATGTTACATTCTACATGAAGCCTTTTATGTTCTTCTAAGTCACTAGTCTCCACTTGCAAAAATTGCTTTCAATTTATTTTGTACATATGCTGTATATACTTATTTTGTATATAATTTTAGGTATACATGCTATCTCTCCCTATAGAAGACAAGCAAGATATTGGATTATTTTTACCTTTGTATCTCCAGTGCTTGGCACAATATTTGATATATAATAAGAGTTCTACATATGCTTGTTGATGAGTGAATGTTCTCCCAAATTAACCTTTCTTCAACATTGTGATAATTTTTATATGATGTGGGATTAGGGGGATACATTTGAATGTTGTATATATTCTCTTTCCCTGCCTTTGTAACTATAGTACATGATGTCCTAGGATCATAAATGAAGAGCCAGAAAGAAATCTAGAAGTCATTAATTTAATCTTAGTATCTTAGAGATGAAGAAACTGGCTCAGAGCACACTGACCTGTCCAAAATCACATAGGTAGGTAGATGAACTTGCACTGGCATCCAAGTCCCTGAGGGCAAATCTAGAAATCACATGCCATAAAACTGGTATTATCATTCTTTATTTTTCATGAAAAAAAAAATCACGTGGATGGACATAAGCAAAAAGATTAATTAATGCTGACTGTTTATACTATTTATAATGTTTTTCATGTGCATACAGATAATAGTTGTGCCTAGTAGTTTTGTTGATTGGAGAGCTGGGTTAATAAGTTTGCTTCATAGTTTCTTCTCTATTAGAGTTAGTTACCTTCATTCAATTCTGTGGCAAACAATTTTAGCTACTTTGCAAATATGTGACAAAGAAAATGTAGATGCATCAGCATATCTCACCCCCATTTTTGGAGAAAATAGTATAAAAGAACCAAAATTCAAAACCAGTGCCTTATTGATGAATGAGTCAGAAAAAGTATTATATACAATGAACAGTATAAAACTAAATAGAAAAATTAAGCTAAAAAGTTTAAACTAGTGTAAATCTTAGAATCCTTCAAAGAAACTTTAAAAAGGGAAAATGTCATGATTAAAGAATGCACATAGGGGTGGCTAGGTGGTGCAGTGTATAGAGTACCAGCCCTAGAGTCAGGAGGAACTGGGTTCAGATCAGATCTCAGACACTTAACACACACACACACACACACACACACACACACACACACAACTAGCCATGTGTCCTTGGGCAAGTCACTTAGCCCCAATTGCCCTCCTCAAAAAAAAAATAAGAATGCACACAATGAAGGCATTAAAATTATGTAAGTTAATTATAGTGACATATTTCACTTGAAAGCAGAGGTAGATTTTGATAATACAGAAAATTAAGGAACTCGTTTTTGGTAGCTCCATGCAAAAAAAAGAAAAATTTCTTATCACTTTGCCATGACATTTCATGAGATTTGGCATGATACCTTATAATAACTTCATTTTCCTCACAGGGAAAAAAGTGAAGCTGCTGAGCTGTAAGAATTTGCAGTAAATCTCACAAGAGCTCAGTAACTTGGCATTTATTGCCCATCTCTTCCTTTTGATTTAGCAAGACTATCCTTCAATATTTCTTCCCTCCGAATACTTGCCCACTTCTGTTTTTAAATCAATTTATACCCATGGCACTTTTTAGTATCTATGGGAGCTTGTGGCATATGTTTTAGTGCCTATATAGCTATACTACAGGACATTTAGGAATGCTTCTGGATAGCTTTGGTGGAACTCAATTATTTTTTTTTGCTTTTTTTTTTCAAGAGGGCAATTGGGTTAAGTGACTTGCCCAGGGTCACATGGCTAGTTTTTCTGTGTCTGAGGCCAGAACTGAACCCAGGTCATCCTGACTCCAGGGCCAGTGCTTTATTTACTGCACCACCTAGCCACCCAGAACTCAATTATTCTAAGAATTTATATCTCCAAGAGAGAAGGTTACTTGTTTTTCAGTGTATAAGGGTGTGTGTTCCGAAATATTTTATTCTTTTTGATGTAATATTTATTTTTAATATACAAATGTTTAGGATATTTTATGTTTCTTCCCCTTTAAAACTAAGAGCAAATCAAATAAGATCAGTGTTTTTAAAAAAAGACTGCTAAAAAGATGTTTTATTGAAATATAATTATTCAAAAAAACCATTTGAAAGGTCTTACTGACATATGGAAATTCCAAGCATTTCCTTTCCATTAAATTTCTTTTTTTTATTTTTTGGGTAGTTAATGTGGCCTTTTTGAGGGGAGCATTGGTTTTATCTTTTATAGTTATCCACTGAATTTTGGATTACATCACTGTCTGAAACTGGCTCAGAAGTATTTGGGTTTTTCCATTAACTTCAGTTACCGAAGTTTATTTTAACTTAGTGAAATATTCTGTAGAGTTTAAAAGAGAACCTACTCAGCCATGAATTTGTCTGAAAAGATGGCATGTCTATAAATTTAAGATAAAACAGAAAAAAAATCATATACCAAGTTCTCTTCTAACTAGATGTTAATCTTTCAAAGTTCTTTGGGAATAAGTGGTATTTTTGGAAATGCATTTTCCTTAAGAGACAAATCTGAGAGAAAATTACACCAATAATCTCATTATCAATACATTCAGTTTCAGAAAAAGCAAAGCATATTCATGTCTTTGGTAACTTTAAATCTTTTAGATTCAGGAAAGACCTGGGTGTTCAGGAAATCAATTTATTTTAAAGTTTCTAAAGCAGATGGAAAATGTTTGCTTTATTTACATGTAATGTTCTTTTTCATTGTTTGGGATTTACATTCTAATTGTTGAGTGATATTGCAACTATGTGGAAAAGGTGGGTGATGAAACTATATTTGACTTCCTATATTGATTTTTTTAATTTAAATGTGAGCCAAGGGTCTACTTAATACAGAATATTGATCACCATTATGTACATCTCTATGGCATATCACATACTCATGAACAGTGCAATGCTCCCAAATAAAAAAATAAAACAATTATAAGATTCTGATCTTAACCAGATTAATCAGATTTTCTCACCCATCATCAAAATATCGCCAGAAATTGGTCATTTAAAATGGACACCTAGATAATAATGGATGGAAAACATTTACATTTAGTCCCTAATGCCTCAATCTTTATTCATACAAAAGAATGGGAATTTCAGTTGTCAGACAATAAATAAATATTAAGTACATGCCTACTATGTGCCAGATGTACTAAGTGCTAGGGAAACAAAGCAAAGCAAAGAACAGTTCCTGTACTCAAGGTGTTCTCAATCAAATGGGGAAGGCCACATGCAAATATCATATACATAAATTATCAACAGGATAAATATAAAATAGTTAATGAAGGGAAGGCACCAGAAATATGAGGGATTGAGCAAGGCTTCCTGGAGAAGGTGAGATTTACCTAGGATTTGAAGGAATCCAGGAGTTCAACATGATAACAGATAGTATGGAGAACCAAGAGAAAAATGGCCCCAGAGCTGAGGGAAGAATGTTTTTGGGGAATAGCAAGGAGACTAGTTCACTAAATTGAAGAGTACATGGGAGGTGGCATAAAATGTAAGAAGATTTGAAAACAGGGGCAGAGGTCACTTCATTCATTTAGGGTTTTGAACACCAAACAAAGTATTTCATCTTGTGTATTGAAAGTGATAAAGAGCCTCTGGAATTTATTTAGTAGTGGAGTGATATGGTCAAACTTACTTTTTCGAAAATCACTTTTATCTCCTGAGTGGAAGATGACTTGAAATAAAGAGAGACATGTGGCAGACAATTTTATACAGAGGCTATTCAAGCATGAGTTGATGAGGGTCTGTATCAATGTGATGGCATTATCAAAGGAGCAAAAAGGGGCTACTCAAGTGATTTGGTGAAAAAATGTTTTTAACTTTATTTTTTAAATTAATATGTTTATTTACTTTTAGTTTACAACATTTAATTCCACAGTCCCTTGAGTTTTAAATTTTCTCCCCTTCCCTCTTCTCCCACCCTTTCCATAATGGTAGCATGCACTCAAATATAAGATCTACAAATATCTTCACATTAATCATTAGACAGGCTGAAAAGAAGGAATATAAGTGATGGAATGATTAGTGGGGAAGAGGAAACAAAACAAAACAAGTAAAAGAAACAGAACAAGTAGTTTATTTCAATCTGCATTCAGCCTCTGCATCTCTTTCTCTGGATGTGGATGTCTCTTTGGATTGGAGTCTTTTGTAGTTGTCTTATAACCTTACATTGCTGAGAGGATCCTAATCTACTGAAGTTAGTCCTCACACACATGTTGTGTCTCACACATGTGACTGTGTATGGATTTTTCCTGCTTCTGCTTTTTTCATCCAGCATCAGTTTATAAGTCTCTTGAGGTTATTACGAAATCTATCTGCTCCTCATTTCTTATAGAACAGTAGTATTCCATTACATTCATATACCACAACTTGTTCAGCCGTTACCCAATTGATAGGCATCCCCTTTATTTCCAATTCTTTGCCACCACAAAAAGAAATGCTATATATATTTTTGTGCATATGGGTCCTATTGCACTTCTCTCATCTCATTGGCATATAAACCTAGAAGTACTATTGTTGGGTCAAAGGGTATGCATTTATTTGTAGCCCTTTGGGCATAGTTCTAGATTGCTCTCTAGAATGGTAGGATCAGTTCACAAATCCACCAACAATTCATTAGTGTTCCAATTTTCCCATATCTTCTCCAACATTTTTCATTTTCCTCTCGTGTTAACCAATTGGGTAGGTGTGATGCAGTACCTCAGACCTTTTTATTTGCATTTACCTAATCAATACTCATTTGAAGCATTATTTTTTTCTATGTGGCTAAAGATAGCTTTAATTTCTTCATCCAAAAATGGCCTGTTCACATCCTTTGACCATTTATCAAGGAGAATGACTTGTATTCTTATAAATATAACTATTCTCTATATATTTTAGAGATGAGGTCTTTGTCAAAGACCCTGATTGTAAAGAAAGGTTTCCCAGTATTCTGTTTCCCTTCTAGTCTTAGTTGCCTTGGCTCTGTGAAAAAACTTTTCTATTTAATGTAATAAAAGTATCCATTTTTGCATTCCATGATGCTCCCTATTCTTTGGTCATAAATTCTTCCCTTCTCCTTATATCTGACAGGTAACTTTTTCATTGATCTCCTAATTTGCTTAGAATATTTCTCTATGTCTAAATTCTTTGCCCATCTTGATTTTATCTTGATATATAGTTTAAGATGTTGGTCTAGTCCTGGTTTCTGCCATACTGTTTTCCAGTTTTCCCATAAGTTTTTGTTAAATAGTGAGTTCTTATTCCAGAAGATGGAGTCTTTGGGTTAATCCAACATTAGATTTCTATAGTCATTGTCTACTGTGTCTTGTATACAACCACTGCATTTCTTAGCCAGTGTCAAGTAGTTTTGATGATTGCTGCTTTATAATACAGTTTTAGATCTTGTTCAGCTAGGTCACCTTCCCTTGCATTTCTTTTCATTAATTTCCTTGTTCTTCTGGACTTTTTCTTCTTACAGATGTGCTTAATTATTATTTTTTCTAGCTCAATAAAAAAAATATTGGTAGTTCGATTGGTAGGGACTAGATAAGTAAATTAATTTAGGTACAATTGTTATTTTTTATATTAATTCAACCTACCCATGAGTAAAATATATTTTTCTAATAATTATTTTGGTCTGACTTTATTTGCATGAAAAATGCTTTGTAATTTTGTTCATATAGGTCCTGAATTTGTCTAGGTAGGTAGACTTCCATATATTTCCTACAGTAACTTTTAATGGAAGTTCTCTTTCTATCTCTTGCTGCTAGACTTTGCTGATAATATGTTAGAAATGCTGATGATTTATGTGGGTTTATTTTATATCCTAAAATTTGCTAAAGCTAACTATTCTGAGTAGTTTTTTTAGTTGATTTTCTAGGATTCTTCAAGTATACCACTTTATCATCTGCAAAGAGTGCTAACTTTGTTCTTTGCCTATTCTAATTCTTTCAATTTCCTTTTCCTCTTACTGCTAAAGTTAACATTTCTAAAACCAAATTGAATAAAAGGGGTGATAATAGATATCCTTATTTCATGCCCAATTTTCTTGGAAATATTTCTTTGCATATAATACTTGCTGATGGTTTTAGAGAGATGCTACATATCATTTTAAGGAAAACCTCACTGATTTTTATGCTCTCTGTCATTTTTAATAGGAATGGGTGCTGTATTTTGTCAAAAATTTTCCTGCATCTATTGAAGCAATCATATGATTTATGTTAGTTTTGTTGTTGGTATGTTCAATTATTTTGATAGTTTTCCTAATACTGAACCAACCATGCATTTCTGGTGTAAATCTTACCTGCTCATAGTGTATTATCCTCATGATAAGTTGCTATAATCTCTTTGCTATAATTTAACTTTTTTTGCATCTATATTCATTAGGGAAATTGGTCTATAATTTTCTTTCTCTGTTTTGAGTATTCCCAGTTTATGTATGAGTGCCCGATTTGTATCACAAAAAGAATTTTATAGGATTGCTTCTTTGCCTACTTTCCTATACAGTTTATATAGTATTGGAATTAATTGTTTTTTTAAAATTATTGTCAGGATTCACTTGTAAATCCATGTGGTCATGAAGATTTTTTTCAGAGTTTATTAATTCAATTTCTTTTCCTGAAATGGGGTTGTTTTGATTGCCTCTTCCATTAATGTTGGAAATATATATTTTTGTAAGTATCAATTTCACTTAGAGTATTAGATTTATTGACATAGAGTTGGGTAAAATGGCTCATAATTATTGTTTTATTTTCCTCATCATTGGTAGTGAATTCACCCTTTTCATTTTTTATACTGGAAATTTGATTTTATTCTTTCTTTTTTAAATCAAATTAATCAAAATTTTGTCTATTTTATTGTTTTTTTTCATAAACTAGCTCTTAGTTTTATTTATTAGTTCAATAGTTTTATTAATTTCCATTTTAATAATTTCTTCTTTTATTTTCAGATTTAATAATTTATTATTTAATTGACGATTTTAAAATTTTGTCTTTTTCTAACTTTTTTGTTACATGCTCATTTCATTGATCTCCTGTTTCTCTATTTTATTCATGTAAGCTTTGGGTGATAAGAAATTTTCCCTGAGAACTGCTTTTGCTGTATCCCATAAATTTTAGTACTATAGCCATTCACTTGGATGAAGGTATTGATTGTTTGTATGATTTGTTGTTTGACCCATTCATTCTGTAAGGTTAGATTGCTTCCTTGCCAATTAATTTATACTCTATCTTTATATGCCCTTTTATTAAATGAAATTATTATTGCATCATGTTCTGCAAAAGATATATTTAATATCTTTGCCTTTTTTTTTAAGCAATTGGGGTTAAGTAACTTGCACAAGGTTACACGGCCAGTTATATCTGGGTGTTTTGGTAAGTATCTGAGACCAGATTTGATCCCAGGTCATCCCAACTCTGTGGTAGATGCTCTTATTCACAGAGCCACCTGGCCACCCCTAAGCAATTGGGGTTAAGTAACTTGCTCAAGGTTACACGGCCAGGTATTTCTGGTTGGGTGCTAAGTGTCTGAGCCTGGATTCAATCCCAGGTTATCCCGACTCTGGGGCCGGTGCTCTTACTCACTGTGTTACCTGGCCTCCCCAGTATCTCTGCCTTTCTTCACTAGACTGTGAGGTTTTTGTACTA
>NW_027185764.1:56024180-56026680 GCF_028583685.1 Petaurus breviceps papuanus | reverse complement strand
AAATGTAATTAGAGATGGCCAAAAGTCAGTTGGTGATGAGGCATTAGCATTTATGAAAGAGCTTGAATGGAATAGTTATACAGAACTAGGAAATACCTATATAAAATAACAGTTAAATCTATGGAATTTGATGAGATCACCAAACAAGAGAATACTGAGGAAACAAAGAAGAGGGTCCAGGGAAGTCTTGAGGGACACCTTTTATCAGTGAGCATGAGCTTTGTGAAGATCAAGCCAAGAAGATTTAGAAGAGTTGTCATAGAGTTTGGAAAACAAAAATGCAGAACCATGGCATGAAATCCTAAAGAGGAGATATATATTATGTATGAGATTGTGATCAATACTGTCAAAGGCAACAGAGAGGTCAAGATTGATGTGAGTTCAGACAACACAAGACATCATTAGTAAGTTTTGGAGTGAGCAGATTTAATTGGACAGAATTCAAATAGCACAAGATTATTAACAAACTACAGGAGAGGAAGTAGAGACTCACACTATAAATGGATCTGTCAAATTATTTAGATTAGAAGGGAATAGAAGTATACAAACAACTCTCTCTGGTGGCTGGGTCACGTGAAGGTTGTTTTGAAGGAGTGGGGAAAATGAAAATATATGTGGGCAGCAGGAAAGGTGCCAAAAGACAGTGAGAGCTTGAAGATTATAGAGTGAGAATGGTTTTCATACTGAGGAAAATTAGATGAAAATGTGAACCTTGTGGTCAAGAAATGTCTCTAATTAAAAATTCTGTCTCTGAATTCTAGGTTTTGGTGTCAGGTAGTCAAGCCCATTTTTAGCAAATGTATAGAATCTAATCTATTTCAGCGTGTCAAATATTGTAGCCAATGCTGAGCACTCTCTATCTCTAACTGATGCTAGATAAACATTGTCTACATTTTTATCTAAACTTCCATTGCTAAAAACTTAAAATTACATCTGGTTTCTATGAGAAATAAGAAATATCATTACCAAATTGCTGAAATTGCAACTTTCCATTTGCAGTATTTGATAAATGGGAAAATTTGATAGAAGGTTTTTCATATATGTTATTATTGTAAATGTTTCCAAAGACTTTTTTCCCCACTCTAGTACCAAAATTTCAGACTGCATATATTTTGATTCTTCATTAGTATGGGAATATATTATCCACTAGTTTTCTGATCAGATCTACACATGCTTTAAAAACAAAGAATATTTGCTAATTTTCACAGCAGAAGCTGTGCTGTAAGTATCACAGTAGGAAATGTGTCTAATCCATGGGGCTTTTCATGTTTTCTCTCTCTTTGTTTAAATGGAGAAATCATTGACTTAGTAATTTGCTTTTAATACTCAATGTACATACATGCCCTTTGATTCTAGGAGGCTGTTTGTTTATTTCTGGTTCTGGCTATTCTACTTTCTTCTATTACATTAATTCTCCTGATTCAGAGGGTTAATAGGAAGTATAGATATTCTAGCCCAGGAACAGGAACTGCCAGAAAGTTGAGTGTGATAAAAATCAATGAAGAAGCCAGAAAATTGGCTCCAACAGTTTTGATCTCCCAAAAGGCTAAGTGTTTAAGTCATATGAAAGTAGTCCAGTCAGGCACCTGAGGGAACACTAAGAAATATAGAATTGAGGGAAAGAAGATGGTATGGTGCATAGCTGACTTGAAAACATCAACCATTAAAACTATGTCTCATAAAGAGTTTTAATCAAAGTCCTAAAGGCAAATGAAGGTCATATTATCAAAAAAAAAAAGAATTGACATGGGAGTAATGTTACTGACAAGATGATGGATTAAGAGTTTACCACATACTTCTTCAACCTTAAAAATAATTTAAAAAGGGAATGTTCACCAAGAAGAGGAATAAACTTATTTCACAACAAAAGAAGACAAAAGCTATACCCCAGGGATGTATTATAGAAGTTAAAAACCTAAAATTCCCACTTGCCATACTCAGGTAAATCCAACTGCATGGTCTAGGCTTAGGTGATATAAGCAACAACACATGCTTATTTTAAGGTTTAGTCATGGAAGTACCTGAAAATTCAATTCTTTGCAGTGATTCAATCTGAACCAAACTCCTCCCACACCACACACTTCTGCCCAGCCGCATGAAGTTTAGGACCTATAACTATGTGTGTGAATAGGAGAAAGTGTTAGATAGAATATAAAGCAGTGCAGAATTTGCTAAAGGGGTGGGGATTCTTTGACTAAGAAGAGGGAAATTAAAAACTAATTTATGTTCATTCCTCTTCTCCTGGAATTTACTTGAGTAAGAGAAATGGTTTGATTATTCCATTCTACTCTCAAATGCCATGTAAGGAATTAGAAGATGCATAGCTTACTGGGCCTATATAGAGGTAGGAGGAGAGGAAACACACGATCAGAATAACAAACAATGACAAAGAAATAAAATGTTAAACATTAGAATATTAGAGGAACTGTGGGGACTTTTTGTGTTTGAGAGACAGAGAGAGAGAGAGAGAGAGAGAGAGAGAGAGAGAGAGAGAGAGAGA
>NW_027185764.1:56003508-56024170 GCF_028583685.1 Petaurus breviceps papuanus | reverse complement strand
AGAGAGAGAGAGAGAGAGAGAGAGAGAGAGAGAGAGAGAGAGAGAGAATTAGTAAGTGCTAATGTAGTTATGTATTCATTCAACCATTTTGGAAATTCATTTGGAACTATACCCACAAAGTTCCAAAATTGAAAATTGTCCATAACTTTTGACCCAACTATTTCACTTCTAAGTCTATAACACAAATATATGGAAGAGGAAAAAGACCTTAAAGTAAAAAAAAATATTTAGGGAAAATCTTTTTCTGGAAACTCATGGGCTCTACCTTTCAGGGGAATATTTAAATAAATTATTGCATATGAATATGAATATGAATAATTTTGATTATGCCACAAAAAATAATGAAATAGACAGCTTTAGAGGAAATTGGAAATATGTATATGTCAATGCAGAGTGAAGCGATCAGAACTAGCAGAACAATTCATGCAATTATGACAATATTATAAAGGAAGAAGAAAAAAAACTTTTAAAAACATCAGAGGTCTGGGAAATGCAATGATAAACCTTGACTCCAAAGGACTGAAAAGAAAGCAATTCACCCACTTATTGCCAAGGAGTTTTGAAAATGTAAAATGATACATACAGTCTTGGATATTGGCATTGTGAAAATTTTATTTTCTAAGCTATGCATATTTGTTAGAGATTTTTATTTTTCATTTTATAAATGTTCAATTGAAATGACAGTGGGAAATAATTAATAAACACATAAAATAAATTCATAAACATTATTTAGAGAGTAAAATGCAGAAAATGTAGGGGGCAAAGAATAAGGATAGAAAACTGGAATAAGGTACTGCAGATAAGGAGTAATAAGGAAAAATAAGGAAAAAAAGAAAGACAAGAAAATTCTAGACAAATATTGAAGTTTATAGATCAACAGTAAGTTTCATCAGGTCAAAAGGAAATTTAAAATTTCTTAAAGACCATAAGAGATTGAACAAGTGTTATACCATGAAGGGAAATAAAACAATTATATCCAATAAATAGAATTCTTCAGATTCTCCAGAGATCATAAAATATATTAAGAAATCCCAAATTCATTGAGGAAAACCTCAGAGAAAGCTTCATCTTGGACAAAGGTTAAACAAAGATTCCTAGATGAGTGAAAGCAAGAATTTTCAAGTGTTAAAACTTGTTTTGAAAACAAAATAATCCTTTGCATTTTCACCCCCTCTTCCAATATAGTCATTACAACCAAAGAAAATATGAGGAAGACTCTTCTCTTCAATGATTTATTTGCTGAGAATGATGATATTAGATGTGGAGAGAGCAACTTTGTGTTTAAAATGGTCAGTGGGGCTGACAACACTGATGACCAGGAAGAACAGATTCCCCCCACTTGTCATAGTAATGACAATGATAAGCACAAGGTATCTCCATATGATCATTTCATCCTGCTTATTACTCTGTGGGCTGCTTAGAAACCCAATATTGACTAAAACTGTCTTCCCAAGTCACCACCCCTCACTGCTTTTTCCTTTTTTTTCTTTTCCTGGGGGTTGGGGATGGGGACCATCCCATGATCTAATAAATGAGTCCATCAAAGATTTCTTTAGAGGATTCACTGATTTGTATGTTTGTCATGTGAATCAAGCAATGTACAGATCTTCAAAGATTTTGTTAAGGCAAGTTTGAATACATAAATTCACCATTCAATGTTTTGTGCCTTAATGAAATACCTGTATGCAAAAGAAGGATACCAATGAATGGTATATTACAATTATAAGATAAAGACTGAGATAGCCATCCTTTTGCTTGTGAATGGGATTGAATCTGGGAATCTACCAAAACTGACACAGACTGGAAGGCTTGACCTGCCATAGATATAGATGTCTTAATTCAGCATAACAATCTATTTTATTCAACAGTTAAGTTGGGAAAGGAATAAGAGAAAAGATGAGGGTAACAATGGGGAAGGCTTATCAAGTGAGGCCATGATCAGAATCAAAATAGAATTCCAGGGGGAGGTAGGTTAAAAAGAAGGAGATAATGATAAATAGAAGAAAATAGGATGGAAAGAAATACACAATTAGTAATCATAACTGTTATGATTATTTAATGTTATGTTAATCAAACATTACCCACAAAACAGAAGAAAAGATAGTAAAATGGATTAAAAACCAGAATTGAATGATATGTTCCTTCTAAGAGAAACACTAAAAACATAAATACAAACATAAAGAGCTGGAACAAAATCAATTATGTTACAATTGAAATTAAAAAAAGTGCTTCAATTATGATCTCAAATGAAGAAAAGCAAAAAGAAGCCTAATTAAAAGAGATAGAGAGTCTATATTTTGCTAAAAAGCACCATACAAAATAAATTAATATACATTCTAAATATATATAAACCAAATCCATAGTATCCAAATTGTTGAAGGAAAAGCTAAATGAATTATGGTAGAAATAGTAAAACTATAATAGTGGGGGAGGTCAACCTTCCCTTCTCAGAGCTACATAAAGCTAATCATAAAAGAAAGAACTTAAGGACATGAAAAAAAATATTATAAAAGTTAGATACCACAGGTCTCTGGAGAAAATTGAATGAAAATGGAAAGGAGTATATATATATATATATTTTTTTTTTCTCAGATATATGCATAACCTTCACAAAAATTGACTATATGTTAGGAAGTAAAACCTCACAATCAAATTCAAATAAAGAAAAAAAATAAAATGCATCCTTTTTAGATCACATATAACAAAACATTCAAGCAAAAAAGGACCTTAGGAGCTTGGATTAATAATTAATTTTAAACCAAATAATCTAATCCTAAAAAAAAATGAGTGTGTCAAAGAACAAACTAAAGAAACAATCAATAATTCCATTGAAGACAATAAGTCAACATTCCAAAATCTGTGGGATGCAGCCAAAGCAGTAATTAGGAGAAATTTCATATATCTAAATATCTACATAAATGAAAAAGAGAAAGAATAGAGAAGTGAATTTGGCATGAAAATAAAAAGACAAGTTAAAAATCCTCAGTTAAACACCAAAATGATAATCCTAGAAATAGAAGAGATGAATAAAATTGAAAGTACAAAAAAACAACCCAAGCATTAAACTAATAAATAAAATTAAGAGGTAGTTTTGTGAAAAAAATAACAATAAAATGGATAAACTATTGCAGATACGATAATTTAGCTAGAGAATCCTAGAAAGTCATCTAAAAACCCAAATGAAAGATTTATTTCAACAAAGCTGAAGGATGTAAAATAAAACCACACAAATGGCTAGCATTACTTTATTTCTCCAGTAACTTAGATATGCCTATATTTATGTAAACAATAATATTCATATTGTTTCAATTTGTGTATTGTCAAGGTGACTCTCAAGTATTTCATACTATTCCTATTGATTTTAAATGAAATGCTAATGATTTGTGTGGAGAAATATCATTTCGTCATAGGTAGTTCAAGCCAATATATTTTTTTAAATAATAATACCTTTTAAATTATTTCACTTATTCAGTGTCATACTAATCAAATGCTCAAAGAATTATTTTATATAAATAGAAAAATATATTGGGGCCACTAGGTCATGCAGTGGATAGAGTGCTAGACCTAGTAATAGGAAGACTAATCTTACTGGGTTCTAATCTAACTTCAGACACTTACTAACTGTGTTAACCAGATCAAGTCACTTAACCCTGTTTGGCTCATCTCCTTTTATATAAAATGAGATGAAGAAGGAACTGGCAAAACACTCCTGTGTCTTTGCTAAGAAAACCTCAAATGTAGTCCTGGAGAGTCAGACATGACTGAAATGGCTGCACAACAATGAAAGAAAAAAATAATAAAATTCATCTGGATGAAAGTGTAGTTAAGGATATTAATAGAAAACATAAAAAATGAAGTGGGAAGGGGTTCAGAAGTACCATATTTCAAACTATATTTTAAAGATGTAATGATAAAAAAATTGGTGCTAGGTTAGAAATGGAGGGGAGGGCATTTGTATGTTATATTAAATTATTATATAATATATGAAATATATTTTATATTAT
The DNA here is from genome assembly GCF_028583685.1 of Petaurus breviceps papuanus. Classification (NCBI taxonomy): domain Eukaryota; kingdom Metazoa; phylum Chordata; class Mammalia; order Diprotodontia; family Petauridae; genus Petaurus; species Petaurus breviceps. The sequence goes on along the minus strand of NW_027185764.1, from coordinate 56,020,166 downwards.
ATTTTTGTAACTATGTATTTTATAATAAGTTTTGTGATTTTTATATTTTTTCAATAGGTAAAAGAAGGAAGAAGGGTGGGAGAATTCAGAAGTGAAAATAAAAATTTAAAAACATACAGATCATTGTCATCATTGCTATTGATAGTAAAAGGAGATTGTAATAAGAAAATTTACAATTTTTCCCCATTTTTGTCTGTCTGTTGCTCAGTTTCAAGTGAATCCTTATTGAAAGGATGATTTAACTTTGGTATTTCACTGTTCCTCTTCAGATAATTACTTCTATCAAATTTATTTTTCTGATCATGTAACATTACTGCTTGAAAACATTTAAAGCCTTCTTGAATAAAAAAAAATAATAAAGTTCAAATTTCCTAGGCTGACATTCATAGCTTTTCATGTTTTGCCCTTTCACCCAATCTACCTTTCCAGTTTTATCACTTTTTCTTGCTTTTGGTCTAGTCAAACTGAACATGCCTTACAAGATTTCTTCATTCTGTGCCTTTCTCAGATAATTTACATTGTACAATATTTCCCCAGTTCCACCTATTTTTTTTGTGAACCCATCCCTAAATTATTTTTCTGTGATTTAGATAAAATAGAAATGATTAAAAAAATAAACTTACCACAAGAAAACCAACTCATCAAATAAAAAGGAAATCAGGGCACAAATGCATGTGCAATATTGAGCCTTTAACAACACCAAAAAAAAATGATTAGCAATTTAACAAAGAAATGCTTTGTATTCTGTTCCCTTTCAGATATTCCCAAAGGCATAGATATTTTGATTCTGCTTACCTTTTCACATTTTAATGGTATCTTTTTTGGTGGATATATACTTCTTGATATGCTGGTTTACCATAGTATCATCTCACAGAGATTTTGCTATATTTCTTTCTATTCATTTTTAACAGCACTATAACATTCTATCACCATAATTTGCCATTCTTTTATGGTGAGAAATAGACTGACTAAGAATGCTTTTGTGCATATAAGAACATTTTTCTTTTTTTTTCCCTTGCTATGATTTGCTAAGGTATCACCCTAACAAAATAAGAATTGGGTAAGAGGCATGCAGTCACACATACTGAATCTGAGATGCTAGTAATACATCCAGGCAGGGCTGTATGTCAGATGGAATAGAATAAAGGAAAGAAAGTTAAGTAAAACCAGTTGATATTGCAATTACAACAGGCAAAGCATGGTATTTTATATACTTGGAGTTTACCATGAATCAAAAAGGAAGAATGTATATTTTACCATTGTATTTTACATTAGTTTCATTGTCTCTTAGTGCTACTTTCATTTACATTAGAGTAATAATACAGAATGTCCTACTTTGATGCATTATATTCTTTTATTTCTTTCTTTCTTTGTTTCTTTTTTTTTTTTTTGGAGGGGAAAAAGTAAGGCAATTAGGGTTAAGTGACTTGCCCAAGGTCGCATGGCTAGTTTTTTTGTTAAGTGCCTGAGACTGTATTTGAACTCAAGTCCTCCTGACTCCAGGGTCTGTGATCTATTTACTGTGCCATGTACCCACCCCCAGCTATTTTCTTAATATAAGTTCATCATCTTCCCATATTTCTATGATTGTCTTGTATACTATCAAGTTACATTTATATGCAACATTTTGTTTAACTAATACCCCAATTTGTACTCATTTTTTTTCGGCTGTTGACTTCTACAAAAAATAATTGTATGAATATTTTACTAGATCATGAACTAATCTGAGGACATATAGCACTAAGAATATGACAGTAAAAGACAGTAGTTACTTTACTGAAGTAAGTTTTATATATATATATATATATTTAAATATGTATATATACACATACATGTATATATGTTATATATATATATATGTTAATCATTAGAATAAAAATAAATAATAAGAAAATCTTCATGTTCTTCTTATTGCCTTGCAAAGATGTACTTGGTGACCAAGAGATGTTAGTCGCATACTTGGAGGTTATATTTACTTCAAGCAGTTACATAGAAGTGGAGTTGGCACTTAATATATTCCTCTGGAAGACCCTAAATCTTAATTGATTAATGACATGTAGGCCCACCTTTGCATAACAAGATATATATATATATATATATGAGGGGAAAGTTTTTGGTAACTTTAGCCTGCTTATTCTGTACAGTTATGTCACCAACAGAACCCCAAGCCTACAACAATATTTGGGGATTTTTTTTTCCATCTGTGAATAGAAGTTTATTTTTTAATCAAATGCTTTATTAAATTCTAGTTTACATCATTCATTTATGCAAGATTTTGAGTTACAAATTTTCTCCCTGTTTTTCCCCTTCCCACCAAGCCAAAATCGCAATCCCCCTGAAAATCCCCTCCTCCAGTCTGCTGTCTCCCATATCTTCTCCCAAAGCCCATTTTTAGGTTCTTTTTTGGATCATAGCATTCAGTTAGTCCAATACATTTTAAATTATGTCTCCTATATCTATTTTCCAGGTCAGTGGTTTTCCTAATGAGATATTTTACATTGCCTTCTTTTTTTCTTGATTTCTCAAAAAGTTCCTTCCATTTTCTCCAATCTAATTCTGAAGGAATGGTTATCTTCAGTGAGCTTTTGAGATTCTTTTTCCATCTGGCAAATTTGTCTTTTTTAAGGCATTCTTCTCCTCATTGCATTTTTGAGCCTCTTGCCAGTTGAGTTAGTCTATTTTTTTTAAGGTGTTATTTCCTTCAGTCAGTCTGTTGACTCTCATTTCATAATTTTCTTGCATTGTTGTTATTTCTCTTCCCAATTTTTCCTCCACTTCTCTTATTTCATTTTGAAAATCCTTTTTCAGCTCCTCTACAGTCTGTAACCAGCTCATATTTTTTCTTGGAAGCTTTGTTGCATGAGCTGTTACTTAACTGTCTTCCTGCTTTTCCAAGCTTTGATCCTTTTTTGTCCCCAAAATAGGAGTGTAATGTTGGGTTCTTCTGCTTACTTTGCTTCCCTCATTTGCTCATGCTTCCTGGGCTTTTTGCCAGAGTATGACTCTGCTACCAGACAGGGTAGTGTCCCATTTGCTGGGGGTTTTTCAGCTTCTGAAGGTATTAGTTGGATGCCCTCTCTGAAGCCTCCACAATCTTTGGCAAGCTGGTCATACACCCCATGACCTCCACCCTAGAATGCAATCCACTTCCAAGCATGTCAAAGCAAAAGTGATTACCCCTGAGACTGGTTGCTTGGTCCCCCTCCTATCTGCAGGCCAGGAGCTGTAGCTGCCAAGTTGCTGTGGCTGCATGGACACTGCACCTCAGCCCATTCTCACTCTGGGGGCAAAACCTGATCACACTTCCATACTACTTGGTCCCAAAGTCCACATTGCACTGACCTCTCCCTTTGTCCTTAGGATCTCTGTGTTGATAATTCTGGAAACCACCACAACTGCTGGTGATCTGTAGTCACTCCAGCCAGTGGCTGGTCAGGCCTGCCCTGAGGCTAAAACCTCTGGCTTGTGTGGGGGTGAGCTTGGCTCCCAGGGCACTTTGGTGTCCCCTTACTGCCAGCCTGCCAGGCTGTCCTCACTGGGAGGTAAGATTCTTTGTGTCATTTTGTGGGTTCTGTAGCTCCAAAGATTTTTCAGAGTCACCTTTTACATGAATTGGAGGAGGTGGAAGCTGGAGCTGAACTGTTTCTACTACACCATCTTGACTCCATCCCTAATGTTTTGTTATATACCATGTTTCCCTAATAATAAGACACTGTCTTATTATTTTTTTTTTTGGACAGAAAAACACCAGAGGGCTTATTTTCAGGGAAGGGCTTATTTTAATGAACATTGACAGCAATTTTAATAAACAGGTAAATGTGAACAAAAAAATGTACCTTTATTCAATAAGCAAATCACTGGGGAAGAACAGGATGACACACTCACTGCTGCAGCTCTGATTGGATGCAGCTCAGAGCGTGGCGTGTGTTTCACGGGGGGGGGAGGGAGAGGGACGGTGCATACAGAGGGTACCGTAATGTAGCGTGTAGCGCAGGGGATCACCTTCACTACAGTAGCAATCTCAATAGGGCTTATTTTCAGGGGAGGGCTTACTTTAGAGGAATCTTACACAGTAAGGGGAGGGCTTATTTTCAGGATAGGTCTTATTATCGGGGAAACACGGTATGCATTATCCAGTTGATCATTCTTTTATTATATGTGAAAACTATTATTTTTGTCTTTTATTTCCAAATAAGTGGAGTCATTGCATCAGTCTCTGAATACCTTAGCAAGTTTTCTCTCATAAATCTGTCACCCAATATTGCCATAAAGATGTTGCTACAGAATCAAAAAGCATTGTTAAAATGCATGCAGTTATGTATATACACATATATGTATTATGAACATATGAATATATTCTCATAAAATTAAATGGATAATGAGTATATTTGTGAATATATATATATATATATTTAAGAATATAGACAAGCATTTGTCCATCATGTTTTTATTGTCTGTGTCTATGTGTCTATAAATACATAAGTAGTTATGTAGTTATTTATGTATGTACATATGTATGTATGTAAGGCAGCTAGGTGGCATAGTGGATAGAGTTCCAGGCCTGGAATCAGGAAGAAATATGTCTTTGAACTCACATTTGACCACAGATATATATTAGCTGTGTGACCCTGGGTAAGTCATTAAAACTCTTTTCCTCAGTTTCTTCATATGTATAATGTGCTGGAGAAGTAATTTCAAACCACTCCAGTATCTTTCTTAAGAAATCTTCAAATGGAGTTACAGAGAGTCAGACACCACTAACAACAAAACAATGTTTATATGTATCTATTTTATATAATAGGAATTAATAAATAACATCTAGTTATATATTTATATATGAATGTGTTTACATATTATACATACATACATACATACATACATACATATATATATATATGTAGACATACCACTAAATAAGCTCCATTTTTTTATGGATGGAGAATCTCATTGTGTATCATAATAAAGGCAGTGCATATTCTTCAGCAGTTTGGTTTTTGCTGTTATTTTCATCATCTTTGTTGTTGTTGTTTTTCTTTCTTGCCTGGTTGGTTAGAGTTTAAATGGGACCCACCATGACTCCTTAGAGGCTTTGGCAATATCATTTAAAAGGCTATGCAGTATTCTAGAACTTGATAATATTAATGGAATATCTTTCATAACCCTTCTATATGTAAATCCCACCTTCATTTAGATTCAATGTTGGGTATCCTCCATATTTTTTATGCTAAACAAAGGATCTTTAAATAAAGTGATCTATATTGTTACCACTTTCAAAGAATTTTGTCCTAATGTATTATAGTCCCCAAACTAGATTTTATTCAGTCTGCCTTAGAGGGAACTTACAATATTAGATGAGGAGTCTGTTTTTTTTTCCAATTGGAGAGATGAAGATGGAGGGCCAATGAGACTTATCTTTCTTTAAAAAAAAGAAAGAAAAAATATCCTTGGTATCATTTGCTTTCTATATCACTGTTACTTTTTAATATTACTCCAAAACAGGATGCTTAAAAATGAAAAACCATTAAGGAAGAAGAAAGGCATACAAAAAATCCAGCCAATTTGTCAAATAGTATAGACATCAATACAAACATGTGGTTGTGGGCTTTCCAGCTTATAAAGTGTCTAGTAACTGCCAGTATTCAAAACTTCTTAGGTTGTTTTGTGAACAAAGTATAAATTCAGAGTCCAAGACACCAACAAAGTGATTAACTTCTCAACACCCAAATATTCTGATACAATAGCCTCCTACAATTCGTATCCAAAGTCAACTTGGCATATTATAACTTCATATTATCCAACTTCATCTGAGTCACATCTCTAACAAATAAGTCCTTTTCTTCCTACTAGATTATATCTCTTGTTGATCCTGACACAATCTACTAAAAACCTTCTCTTCCCTCACCACCTTTGTCCTCCTCCTTCTTTCAGATGAGAATTTTAGTTTGATGAAAAAATAAACTGAGGGCATCAAATTGAGGATCAAGCTTCCCTTTGTCCAAGTTTCTATATCTGAAAATAAATCATGCCGTCATCTCCCACTCTCTTTTCCTTTCCTCAGTTTGTCAAAAAGGTGACCCTTTCCTTTACCAAAGAATCTTTTTACATGGACCTAAATCTGATCCCCTCCCATTTCCAGATTATTGCAACTATAGTCATCCTCTTATTCTCTCTGATTTCAGTAAACATTTATTAAGCACAGTGCCAAGTGCTGTCCTAAGTGCTAGGAAAACAAAGAAAAAAATCTGTTTTCTAAGGAGTGCACAGGCTAACAGGACAGATAACATCTGAACAATTACACACAAACAAGAAAAAATTGGAGTCTTCCAAGTGAGCAGAAGTTATAAACATCAGTTAATTCTTCTTGTAGAGGGTATTAGTTGAAAATTTAGCTTGGACTTGAAGGAAGCCTGGGAAACAAGAAGGTAGAGAAGAAGAGGGAGATAATTTTAGAAATGTTGGTTGCCTAGCAAAAACAAAAGGATCATTATTGAGTATGAAGTGTCTTGTGCAATAAACAGCCAAAAAGCCAGTGCCACTGGATCAGATAGAACATAGTGGGATGGGGTATGAGATGTAAGAAGACTGAGAAGTAGGAGGACAGGTTATGAAAAGCTTTGCCTATCAAACACAAGATTTTATATTAGGATGATCAATTTGACATCTGAGTGGAAAATGGAGAAATATGGTGGGAGAACAACTACAAGACAATTACAATAATCTAAACTTGAGGGAATGAGGACCTGTAACAGGATTATGGAAGAGTCAGAGGAGAAAATGGACTAAATACAAAGGATGCTATATAAATAAAATTCATAGAATCAATTGGATTTGGTAACATTGGATTTTGGAGGTAAGAAAGAGTGAGAAGTCAAGAATGGCACCAAGGGAGCAACTAGGTGGTACAGTGTAATAGAGCACTGGCTCTGGATTCAGGAAGACCTGAGTTCAAATCAGGTCTCAGACACTTAACATTTACTAGCCATGTGACCATGGTCAAGTCACTTAGCCCCAATTGCCCTGCCTTCATTGAAGCCCTCAAAAAATAATAAAAAAAAAAAGAAAACCCAACAACAAACCCACAGACACAAGAAATAAACACTGGCACCAAGGCTGTAAACCCGGATTACTGGGAGAATTGGTAGCGGCCCTATCTTTATTAGGAAAGGTAAGAAAGTGCTGGAGGGTGGGGAAGAAATAAGCAAATACTGAATGCAGTTATAGCTATGTACATGTTCAGTTTAAGATGCATATCTATTTCTAGATATCTAGCAAACAGATAGAGATGCAATACTGGACTTTTTTCAAATACTTCTGAATTTCCCCTTTCTAAAAAAGAAAGAAAACATTTTAGTTGACCATATATTCCCTCAATCTATCACAATATCTCTTCTCTCTAAAAGAGTTTACACATGCTGCTTCCCCTTCTTTACTTCTCTCCTTGACACATTAGAATATGGTTTCTAGTCTCATAAGTCAAATGAAACTGTTCTCTCAAAATTGCTGAAGATCTCTTAAGTCTGTTGGTCTTTTCTTAGTTGTTATCATTCTATACCAGCAGTTCTTAACAATCTGTCTGTCTATCTGTTTGTGTCTTTCTGTCTGTGTGTGTAGTGGGGAAAAGTGGTCAATAATCATTTGTGTCTCTGATCATATATTGTAGATCATCGATTTCATAAACACATATTAAAATTAGAAGGAAAAAGGCTTCCCTTGCAAGTCTGTTCATTAACCAGGCAAGAGCAAGTACTATTTCTTCTAGGCAGTGGCATGGGAACAATGGTATACAAGAGAAGTTCTCAAGTAAAAGGCATATATATCTCTTGTTTCTTTGTAAAGGATTTGTGCATACTTAGGTTTTCCCCTTATTTCAAGGCCATGACATTATCACTTCATATAATCCCAATCTTGAAGGGATTTAAAGAAATAAAGTCTAAGATACTGAAATAATTAGGTGGTAATTAGACTATGAACTATATTATTATGTGCAAACACAAATTAACAAAAAGACAGCTTCAATTCAACACCTTCAGCTGCTATAATAAAACCTTGAAGATTCAGATTTTTCAAATAGGGGATATTTTAAAGTTTATAATAGCAAGGATAATGGTACAATATACCACCTGTTCTTTGTTTGAATCATAGGATAGTACATAAACTCGAGTCACAAAGAGAAACAAATTTTAGAGGTAATGAACCCACAAAATGACAGAAAGAAATCCATCTCCACCTGAGGACAGACTGGCAAACCAACAGGAAGGGTCTACAGCACTGGCCTGAGAGTGGACTGCAATCTTGTATGGGCCATGCTGACACAGAACGGTGACACAGACCAGGCTAGAGCAGACCTCAGGGAACTGAATCACTGGCAGCTGTGGCAGTGTCTAGACTTCTCAATTCATAAACTCCAAAGAGAAAGCAAAAGGTCAGTGGAGAAATTCTGTTTTATCTGGGTGAGAGAAGAGCATGGTCTTGTCCCTGGCCCTGGGGTGTTGGAAGGGCTGGCTGTGGAGGCAGCAGGAGCAGGGGCAGTGGCAATGTCAGCAGCAGAAGCTGCTCCTTCCATCGCTCCAGGCCCACAGATAGTGGGGGAACCAAGTGGCTGACCAGAGGGTAATTGCAGGAATATCTTTGCTGGCACTGAGGCAAGATTCTCTTGTTTTTCTCTGCTTGGATCTGGGTCACAGTCTTGGGTGGTGGTCCTGTGATGAGGAACGATGGTGTGGCAGAACTTGTTGCAGCTGTGGAGAGGAAGACCTCTTCACAGTTCTCAGGTGGGTGCCTAGAAGAAGCTCTGACAACCGCTGTGCAAAACCCCAGAAATATGGGACAGAGCATGCTGCACTCTGGAAGCAAGAGTTCTACCATGGCAGAGAGCTCAAAGTTGGCTGGGAAAATCAATAAACAGAGGAAGATAAACCAGACTATAGAATCATTCTTTGGAGACAAAGAAGGTCAAAACAGAACCAGAAGAAGACAACAAAATCAAAACTCCTGCATCAAAAGCCTCGGAGGGAAAAAATGAATTAGAAGAAAAATTGGGAAGAGAAATGAGAGTGATGCAAGAAAATAATGAAAAATGAGTCAACAGCTTGATAAAATAACTAATAATTAGCTATTTTCTTCACCACAGGTTTTCTCTCCAGAGCATATGGTCATATGTAAATTTCTGTCCTGGATGCTTTATTTTCCCAAATGGGTACAAGGTGGTAGCTTCTGATATGAGGTTTTACTCAGTGTTTTGATTTCCATTGGGAAGGATAAAGGAGACAATTTTTTTTTTTTTATTGAGACCGTTTAACCTAGGAGAGCCTTTATTATCCTTTTCTTCAACAGAGATAGTTCTTGCTTGGTGAGACATGGAAGAAAAGCATTAGGGACAGGTGATGTATTAGTAGCAACAAATTCTGTTCTCTCCTAGTATACTTTTCTTTTTTCTACATTTATCTTGTTTCTTTCCTTCCTCTGTGTACCAGCCAAATTTGCTCTTCATTAATAGTCCTTAGTATTTTTACTCCCTAGCATTTGTTGCAAGTATTTTAGCATGGAGAAAAAGAAATATTCTTCAAGTAGCCATCAAATGTATATTGTGTGTTAAGAAATGCCATGATATGGACATTAATTCTCATCCATGTAGTTACTAAGGGTATCTTCAGACAGTATTAATTTTAGATCAATATTTTCCTGTATCAAGTCACTGCTATTCAATTTCACAATTATCCTAGTTTCAAATTAAAATTCAAAATACTTTCATCAGATATGCACGCATATATATATACATACATACACACACATACACACACATGTATATATATATATATATGTATATATATATATACACACATACATACATACATTCCTCTGGCTTAGTTTCTCAGGATTGGAAGGGGGAGTAAATTTCAGTTTGTGACAGTTCTCAATTCAGAAATCAAATTTCATTTTGAAAAACCATATTTTTTTCCTTGGCAATAAAGCAATAAAAATCTCTTACTCTCCAGGGAAGGTTGAGTGAGTGAATTGGTATGCAAATTCCACAGTCTCTTCTTTTAACATCTCCAAAATTTCTACTAAGATAAACACATTAAATTAAGAAAATCTTTATATTCAGGCTCTAAAGTTGCCCTTTTTCTGGGGGTGAGGGAGGACATGATATAACATGGTTTGGGTTTCTTTATTTTCTATTTAGAGAACAACTTATAAAGAGACAATAGTAAATAAAGAACTTTAACATAGATGACAAAGGAAGACAGAAAATTCAATTGACAGAAATAAATACTGACAGACAGGTTAACAGAGAGCATAGTTAGGGTTTTCAAAAGCCAATGTTTAACACCTCAGGAGCTGGTTTTTATCAACCTACCAACCAAAGAACCAGGATGATGAAGCAGTTGGGTTCAAAAGACTGATAAGATTTTTTTTTCAGCACTTAGGGTCATGATCCATCAGTTGCAGTTACATGGGGTAGATCTAAGTGGAACCTTCAAAACTGTCAAAAACCAGATAATTGTAGCAGCAAGCACCCCAAGCATCCTCAGGGTTTGCTGCCAACACAGGTTCTTGGATCTGCTTTGATAAAGGAAAGCAACTCAAAATGGGTTAAGAAGCTTACTTTAATCAGTCATAGATCTATCATTTACCTAATTCAGGGGAAAGAGGTCAGCACCCCGAACTTCAAAGTATACAGACAGAATTATCAAGACAGAAAAACAGATCAAGTAGACAGATTTCCAAAATGTCCAACCATTCCATCCATACCCAATCAACATGTGGGTTTCAACATCTGGGTTTTTCAAAGCCGGGGGGCTCTGGACAATGGCTTCCCATAATCCATATCAAATCACAGAACACTTCTCAAAGTGAGCCCCAGAACAAAGCCTCACATCAGGGCTTATATAGCCTTCTCTTGGCTCAGAGAATGTAACAACCTTTTGGACCCACTGGCCAATCAAAAAGTATCTACTGAAAAACAAGCCTTCCACCCCAGGCTCCAGGTGCACTTTAGCCTAGGGGCAGGGAAGATCTTACAAATTTACATTCCCATTACAATAATGAAAAACAGTCATTTAAACTAAACAACACTTTTTCTTGCTAACAAGAAGTTAGATTGTTCTGACTACTTTTCCAATTCTAAATAGTATAGCTTTATTTCAAGGATGCTGTAACATTCTATTATTTCTACGTTTTCATTCTAATCCAATGTTATCTATGTTTTACAGTAAAAAACAGTTTACCTCATATTTGTCTTTGTGATTTGATAAGAATATGCTTGTCATATGGATTATAAATGTCAAGGTTGCTCCAAGATGGTATCAGTCTTGCTCTTACTCTTCAATCCAAAGCTAGTACACCAAAGTATTTACCCTCAAAAGTAAAAACTTAAATGTAATGGATAAACATTTGCAAAAATAGAAAATTCTTAGGTGAAGAAAACAATAGATAATTTATATGCCTCTTTATCTTATAAATGGAAATTGACCAAGTGATAAATTAACTGCTATTATGGAAGGAAAAAAAAAACACCAGGTGCAGATGAACATACAAACAAATTCTATCAATAGTTCAAAGTACTATTAATCAGTTAATTATATAAAGTGTTTGTAAGAATAGAGAAAAATGAGGATTCTGGAAAGATGCTGGAGTGGGTTAGAAAACCCCAAACTCAAGGTATTCACCAACAAATAAGTTATAATTCACCTTAGGATGATCAAAGTGTGATGCAGATGAATAAAAACAGGGGTATCACCAGAGCCCTCTTAAGACAATTTGAGATTGGAAGAAAAAAATTTAGGATTATGATTGATCCCTGTGAAGAGTAAACACCTCCAGGCTAGGTTCCATTTTAACAGCAAGCAGCAAACTTCTTAAACAACAAGAAACAAAAGCAATAGGGCAGAAAGCCCCTGACTGTGGGCACTTAGAGGAGGTTGGAGTTTTGGTTTGGTTTCAGGCTAGAGAGAAAAACAAAGATCTGTGGCAAGAAGCACCATTTCCCATAACCCAGTGCTAGAGGTGACTACAAACAATTGAACAATTACCACAAAAATGCACAAGCAAAGGAGGAAGAATCAAACCATACAGTCCTATTATGGAAATAGAGGTGACCAAAGTTCATCTTCAGAGGAGGATATTGAAATAAATAAACCCCAAAGAGAGGTATCCAATGGTCAACTGCCCCGAAAGAAACCATAGAAGATCTTTTTAAAAAAAGACTTTAAAAATAAAAGGACAGAGATGGAGGAAAACCTATAAAAGAAAATGAGAATAATCCAAGAAAAACAAGAAGAGTATGAAAGGAAAGTCAGCCATCTAAAAAAAGGAAATTGAGAATCTTAAGAAAGAAAATGACACCTTGAAAATGAGAATTGGGCAAAATGAAGTCAGTGAAATTATAAAGATCAAGAAAAAAATAGAAGAGGGGTGGCTAAGTGGCTCAGTGAGTAGAGTGCTGGCCTCAGAGTCAGGAGGACCTGAGTTCAGATCCAGCCTCAGACACTTACACACACACACACACACACACACACACACACACACACACACACAGAAACTAGCCATGTGACCTTGGGCAAGTGACTTTACCCCAATTGCCCTCCAAAAAAAAAGGAAAAAAAAGAAAAAATAGAAGAAAACAGGAAATATTTTATTAAAAAAAGCAGGTTTGGAGAATAGATCAAGAAAAGAATATACAAAAATAATTATATTAACTGAAAATTACAATAAAAAAGAGTCTGGATACAATAAATCAAGAAATAGTTAAAGAAAATTGTCCTGAAGCATTGGAAGAAGGTGGGGAAGTGAAATACAAAAAGTTAATCAATCACCACTTAAAAGAGATCCTATAAGGAAAACCAATAGGAATATCATAGTCAAAGTCAAAACCTCAAGGAAAAAAATATTAAAAGTATTAACACTGAAATTATTTAAATATCATGGTGCTACAATTATAATTTCAAAAGACCTAGGAGCAGAGACAATAAAGGTCCATAGGTCCTGGAACAAAACATATCAAAAAGCAAAGGAACTGGGGCTCTGGCCAAAATATCATATCCTGCATACTTAAGTATTATATTTAACTAAAAAATAAAGGATATTTAAAATCCTGAACTTAATAGAAAATTCAACATACAAGAACCAATATAAAATTCATAAAAAGACTGATTATGAAGGATCCATAAGGAAAGATTGTTTACTTTTTATAGGTGTAAAATGTGTGTCTAAGATTTTGATTAATTGGATACTTCATAAGAAAGATTGGGGTAAAACTGAATATGATACGAATTTAAAAATTAAAACCATTTAGGAATAGCTTAAAAGAGTAATTATTTTATACAAGTGAGGTGCAAAAAGGAAGAAATTATGCAGGGAAATTAGATAGTGGAGGAGGGCTGTTATTTTTGGTAACCTACTTTCATCAGAAATGGATTTAAGAGGGAACAATATATACGTACACACCAACATAGATAGATAGATACTATATATAGTGTCTATATCTATCTATTTAGTGTAAAAATCTTCTAAAGCCAGAAGAAATAAAATGATAGGGCTATAGGGAGGGAGGGAGTACAAGGAGGGGATTTTTAGAAGGTAGAGTGAAGGAATAGGTAAGTAGGGGTATAGAAGATGATCTAGATTTTCAGGAATGGCAACATAGGGGAGCGATCCTTGGAGGGGGGTAGGCAAGTCATAGAATGGCAAGGTAGTGGGTAAAATTAAAGTAGATGAGGCAGGAGGGATAGAAACTAAGAGATTTGCACATACATAAAAAAAAAGACCAGGAGTAGAATAGGTTCGGGAGAGTAATATGTCTATATGTATGTATAGATGTTTATGTATATGCATTTATCTGTAGCTATGGAGAAACATAGCTAAACTTTATTGTGGCTTTCTGGGGGAAAAGTTTAGGAAGAGGGAAAAAAATTATAAAGTAAAAAAAAATGAACAGCAGAGAACAAAAGAAAACTCTCAAGGAAATAAAGAAAAGATGGATAATTCTCAATACAGAGAGTATCATTGATCACATATGCTTTCTTGAAATAAAAATTTGTTGTTACATATTTGAACCCTCTCTTATGCTCTGCTATGCAGATGACATGCTTTTTTTTCCTTCCTACCTTTGTATTTCAGTTCCAATATTTAAGTTTATTGTGTGTGTGTGTGTGTATGTGTGTGTGTGTGTGTGTGTGTATTTTTCTATTCTCAAACTTTTGTGCTGGTGTTTGAATCTAAAATAAAATTTTGAAAAAATAAAGAAACTGGAAGAATACAACAAAAAAAAGAAAAAGTAAACAGATTTGTTGGTGTTTGTATAACAAATTTTATTATCATTGAACACATTTGGACATTGCTCTCCCTCTTAATAAAAGATAGAACAATACTCTTTATCAAACTCAATACAGAAAGTAAAGGAAGTAATAGATTAATATCATTAGTGATATTGATATAAAAAGCATCAAGAAAATAGTAGCAAGGAGGATACAGAAATACAATAAAATGGTGTCTATCACCCATTTGAATTTAGATAAGGAATACAGGAATAAGTTCATCATTAGGAAAATAATGTACATAATAAGTCATATTAACAAAAACAATAAAGTGCTTATATAAATAATGAAAAAGCCTTAGATAAAATGAACATTCATGTATGATAACAAACAAACAACAACTAAAACAAGTCATCAATTGCATAAGAAACTATCTAAAACATAGAGCTAACATTGTTTATAACTGGAACAAGAAGCCCTTACTCTATTTTTTTTTTAACAGCACTCATTTATTTTAAATAATCACTTTTATTAAAATTTTCTACCTTACATTCTAAACTGCTGTCTCTTTTTTTTTTGTTTTTGAATTATTTTGTTCACCCCCTTATCTCTTATTTCAATTATTTAAGTATGCTGCTAACCTATTTTAGTGGTCTTTCAGGTCTTCTGTTTCAATTTCTAGGAGTTTATTTCTTATTAGTATTTTCATTTCTTCTATAAATTCCACCCTGATTTTTTTTTATTTATAGCATGTATTTAGGTCTTAGGATCTATGTTGTTTATAAATTAGTTATTTATTATTTTCTTTCCTTCCACCTATACAACTTTTTGTATGTGATTATTTCTTTCCTTTTCCCTCTTTCTGTTATTATCCTATTTTTCTTTAGCATTCAGACATCTGGACAATTTGAGGTGATGAGGGGTGGGGCTCAGCTAACATAAGATTAAGAATAAGAAAATATTCTTGATAGAGACTTCACCTCTATGATATTGACAGCTGTGTTGAGTATAGAGAAATGAGGTCACAGATATGAGGGATATTTCTGAATACACATGAATACATTAATTGATCACATGAGGGAAATGTGTTAGAATGGTCATTTAAGTAGAATGCCAGTAATTCAGTGGTGACAGAATATATTGTAGTGTTATCATGAAAATGTAGAAAATGGCTTAAAACTTTTTTTCCCTTTTTTGGGTGACTAAGAAGAAGTTTAATTTCTGCCCTACTCCCTTATTTAACCTGATGCAAACTTACTTTTACTTAAAATGTCACACTTTACTTTTTTGTTTGGCATTTGAAGAGAAAAAAAATACTTTTCCAAAGGCTCAGGTATGATTATGCTTTTTCAATAAAGTATCACTTTATCTACATAGCTGTGACATCTTAAATACTATTGCTTTTTCTATTGGCTTAATTCTCTGTTCCAGATGAGTGAATACAAAACCAGCAATTCAATCACATTTTACTCCTGATAAAAGTCTTATCTAATTTCGCCTTGTGGATGTAATTTGATAGGAAGAATTTCATTTACATTTAATCTCAGTGAATTCAAGAAGAAGTGCAATGTGTTTTTGATAAATATTGTAATTTTGGTACACTCTTATCTTGTTTTCTTTGTAGATTTCTATCAGTGAGAACACAAATTGTTGCTTATATCACAAAAAAAACAAGCAAAATAAAAATAATTCAGGCAGCCAAATGCAATAGTTTACTTATAAAAGAATCTTCTAATTTGGCCTGAATTTTAGTTTTTATAATATAATATGATTATGCTATTTTATATGCTATATAAAACATAATTGCTTCTATATAGATATTCATTTTTTTCATGTTGAAACTGTTTCAAAGATGCAATGGTAATTATTGAATGAGGAAAGAGTTTCTGAAGTAATTTTCATAGACACAAATTTGGGTAAAAAATCCTTCTAGAAATATAATTTTTCTGTTTAGATAATTCAGTTAAAAATTGGTTGTTGCTTGTTCATGGTTTTATTGGGTATGTAGATAAAATCTCTAGGATTTTAAAAATAATTCATATGTATGTGTGTATTGCTTTTTACTTTAGAAAAGTGCTTCTTTTTAACAGTACCATGAAGCTTATATCTCTATAGCATACAGAGGGAACAAGTGAGAGAGGCAATGTAATATAGTAACTAGACTGTTGACCCTGGAATCTGGAAGACTTAGGTTCAGCTCTTGCCTTTTATACCTAATAACTGTATGATAATGGGGAAATTACTATGCTTCTCAAGACAAATAGTAGGATGTTTTACATGAACTGAGTGACTAAACTGGTAGAGGGAATTTCAAAATAGATTTTTCTTTCCTGATAAAATTCTCTCTCTCCCTCTTTCTCTCTCTCTCTCTCTCTCTCTCTCTCTCTCTCTCTCTCTCTCTCT
>NW_027185764.1:56002759-56003498 GCF_028583685.1 Petaurus breviceps papuanus | reverse complement strand
TCTCTCTCTCTCTCTCTCTCTCTCTCTCTCTCTCTCTCTCTCTCTCTGTCTCTCTGTCTCTGTCTCTGTCTCTCTGTCTCTGTCTCTCTCTGTCTCCCTCTCCAATACAAATAAGGAAACTAAGTTATAGCAAACACAAGTGACTCAATTTGGTATAGTTGAATTCTTGATAATAGATATAAGCTGAAACATAAAGCTTCACCAACTCCACCTTGTGATTTACAAGTCCAATTGTTAAAATATCATTTATTTTTCAATGCTATATCAAATATCAACTATTCAATGAAATTTTTATGTAAGTTCTATTCTGAAATCAGATTGTTTTTTTCTCTAAGCTCCCACAGAGAAAGATTCATACCTTTCTCATTACATGTATTACAGGTGGGATATGCTGGAAATAATATTGGACTTGATTCCAGAAATTCAAGTTAAAAATCCATTTTTATTTGTCCTTTGACCTTAGCCAAGTCAACATAATAGTAATGGAATTTGAAGATCCCCTTGTATTGGCAAGCTAATAATTACTTAGCACTTAGTTTCAAATTCATAACTGTGGCAAGTATTAGGACCCAGAACTTGTGAATCTCACAGTAGGATGAACTTATTAATGTAATAGGAAGGGACAGAACAAGGAGGTGCTAATATTGTATATAAGGAAAAACCCAAGCTGAGAGAGGCCAGAACTTCTGGGAGCAAGCATCATGGAGGCAGAACAGCTACTGAGAGAGAGAGAGAGAGA
>NW_027185764.1:55943178-56002359 GCF_028583685.1 Petaurus breviceps papuanus | reverse complement strand
AGAGAGACAGAGAGAGACAGAGAGAGAGAGAGACAGAGAGAGACAGAGACAGAGAGACAGAGACAGAGAGACAGAGACAGAGAGACAGAGACAGAGAGAGACAGAGAGACAGAGAGACAGAGAGAGAGAGAGATAACTGACAGTGTCATAAGGACTTCTGAGGGCCCTCAGCAGCTGCCAAGACTTCTAATGCCCAGCTAGATTTGCCAACACCTGACTATGGTGCCGGTATTTTGTCTGTCTCTTTTGGGTATTTGTTGATTCTACAGGACGAAAGTGAACTGATGAGGATGCTGGCAATGTGAATGGATGTTGTTGTGTCTTTGTTGAGTTTTGTCTTCCCAAGAACAGAGGCTGTGTGGGATTTGGGGTGGAATGGACATTGTGACCTTCAATATAGAGCATAAAATGTATGAAGAGCTGGAAAAGGAACTGGGAGCTGTCTGCCTTTGAACTCAGGGGGCAGTTGGTTAGATTTGGGCAGGAGCAGGGACCATGGAAGAGGAACCATGGAAGCTGAGAGCCTGCCTTAGGTCAGGATGAAAATACCTCTCCTTGGGTATATAATGTCAATTGATGAGGTTGTAACTTACTTGTGACCTAGGGGTGGATCGCCTTTGTACTTTCCACTACCCCTTAAGAGGGTACATAGTAGTGACTGATGATCTTGTAACATAATTGTGACCAAGGAGTAGGAAAATTTTGACCTTTGCACTTAGTGATTGACTAAATGAATGTGCTTTTTTTTTTTTTAAAGAGAACTTTGACTTTAGTACTTTGAGTCAATTAAGGAGGCTTGTTTCCTTAAGGATAATTGAGTTAAGGAGGTACTAAATGATAGTTACTAAATGAATATACTTTGTTTAAAACTATGTGACTACTTTGGTGAAAACTATGTGGCCATTTTAGTGATACGTTGTAACATTGTGAATGCTGTATTTTGATTTTCTGTGACTATTTTCTCTCAGTTTGTTAGTTCACTGTGCTGTGTAAACAGAACTTTGAAAGCTGTTCACAGCAGAGTCCTCTATAAAGTTTCTTGTTCTTGGCTTTACATTCAAATAATTTCCACAAACTTCAATTCTTTTAAAAATGGGGACGATTATAATTGCATTACGTGCCTCATAAAATTTGTATAGCAACCATACTTTTTTTTTAACAAAACAATGTAGAAATGTTAGCTGTTATCATCAAATATTTCATAAAAGTTAGTTTTATAACTGACTTATATTTTCCTATTTTTATGTTAAAATCAGAGAACAAATGATATGCTTTAAAAAAAATTGTATCTGGAATAGATCTTAGAAAAAATGTCCTAAATATAGTAAATCCTTAATATTGAAGGGAAGATGAGAGGAAGGAGGGAAGAATAGAAAGGAGTCAGAAGGGAAGGGAGGGAGGAAGAAAAGAAAAATGAAAGGAAGGAAAGAAGGAAGGAAGAAATAAGGGAGCAAGGAATTCTCACCAGGAAAAAAAAAAAGATTGAGTAAAGGTAGAATTGAAAAGCTCAAAGTATATGAAAGGAACATTTAAGTAGATGATTCTATTAGAAAGTCTTTATATTGATTAAAGTAGACAAAACAGAAAAAGGTGGTTTATAGTCAAATTGTGATATTCTGAGTAACAATTCATAGCTATTGGACTCTATTCTAAAAATGTCTATAGCAAAGTATAATCAAAAGGTTGGAGGAGTTGAAATCAGACAGACAAGGACATTTTTTAATCCTAATATCTCACAGTATGATTCCTTCATGTGTAAAATGGGCAGAATAGTAGCATGACTTAATAAACAAGTTTGTTGGGCATGGAGCCAAAAGGGCAGAGTAGAAACAGGATTTTCTCATGGTTCCCACTTTAACTTCCTCCAATTCATGTAAAAATGACTCTAAAAAAACTTTGGAGCTACAGAACCCACAGAATGACAGAGAGAAGCTAACTTCCCACTGAATACAGTCTGGCAGGCCAGCAGGAAGGGAACAACACAGGACTCTGGGAGTCAATCCAAGCCCCACGTGAGCCCAATGTTTTAGCCTCAGGATGACCACAACCAACTGCCAGCTGGAGGTACTTCAGATAACTAGCAGCTGTGGTGGTTTCCAGAATTATCAACCTGTAGATGCTAAGGAAAAAATGAGAGGTCAGTGCAGTGTGGACTTTGGGAACTGGTAGTCTGGGACTGTGCTGCTTCATGGCTGCTTCAGAGCTCCTGTCCTAAAGATTGTAGGGGGTCAAAGTGACCAGTCTGAGAGGTAATTGCTCTTGCTTCATCCTGCTTGGATCTGGATCACTATCTAGCATGGAGGTCCTGGGATATGTGACCAGTTTGCCAGAGCAGGTGGAAGCTTCAGAGAGGGCAGCCAACGAAAAGTCCCTGCAACTGAGACAACCTCAGCCAGTTGGGACAAAGCTGCCCTCTCTGGTAGTGGAGTTCTACTGTGGAAAAGGCTCAAAAGTCAAGTAATTGAGTGACAATATGAGCGACCAAAGGAAGCAAAGCAAGCACAGTAATCTGACTTTATGCTCCTATTTTGGGGACAAAAAGGATCAAAGCATGGAACAGGAGGGAGGCAGCTAAGTCAGAACTCCTACAACAAAAGCTTCCAAGAAAAAAATATGAGCTTGTTACAGGCCATAGTGGAGTTTAGGAATTATTTGAAAATAGAATAAGAGAAGTGGAAGAAAAATTGTGAAGAGATAAGAATGATACAAGAAAATAATGAAATGGGTGTCTACAACCTGGCTGAAGGACTGAAGAAAATATCACCTTAAAATAATAGACTAACTCAAATGGCAAAGAGGCTCAAAAATCCAATGAGGAGAAGAATGCCTTAAAAACCCAAATTTGCCAGATAGAAAAATAATCTCAAAACCTCACTGAAGAGAATTATTCCTTCAGAATTAGATCAGAACAAATGGAAGCTAGTGACTTTTTGAGAAATCAAGATACTCCTTTTTTTTTTGCTTTCTGGAGGGAAGTTGAGGTGAAGTGACTTGCCCAAGGTCACACGGCTAGTTTTTGTGCTAAGTATCTGAGGCCAGTGATCTATTCACTGCTCCACCTAGGCATCACTTAAAATCAAGATACTATTAAACAGATACAAACAAATGAAAAGAAAATAGAAGGAAATGTGAAATATCTCACTGAAAAAAAAAAAACAAACCACTGACCTGGAAAATCTATCCAGGAGAGTTAATATAAAAATTATGGGACGACCTGAAAGTCATGATTAAAAAAGAATGTAAAAATCATCCTTCAAGAAATTCTCAAAGAAAATTGTACTGATGTTTTAGAACCAGAGGGCAAAAAGAGGTTGAAAGAATCCATTGATCACCTCATATAAAAGATCCAAAAAAGAAAACTCCTAGGAATATTATAGTCAGGTTCTGGAGTTCCCAGATAAAGGAGAAAATATTACATCCAGCCAGGAAGAAATAAATTCAATATTGTGAAATACAATCAGGATAACACAGAATCTAGCAGTTTCTACACTTAGGGATCAAAGGGCTTGGAATATGATTTTCTGGAGATCAAAGGAGCTGGGATTAAAACCAAGACTCACCTATCCAACAAAACTGAGTGTTATGTTTCGGGAAAATATGGACATTCAATGGAATAGAGGACTTTCAAGCATTCTTGATGAAAAATCCAGAGTTGAATAGAAAATTTGACATTCATATTCAAAAAGCAAGAGAAGCATGAGAATGTAAACAGGGAAAAGAAATCCTAAGGAACTTGTCAAAGTTGAACTAAGAATAATAATGGTAGCTTATGAAACTTTGCTTAGTATGAGAAGAGTTGAATGGAATAGAAATATATACATACATATATATACATATATAGGAGTGTATATGGACATATGAATACATATGTGTGTACAAGTATACATAGAGGACACCAGCTCAATTGAATAGGAAGGCATGATACTTGAAAGGTGAAATTGAGAGGTGAGAGAGGAATATAATGAGAGGAGATGGGGATAGCCAGAATGGGATAAATCATCTCATATAGAAGAGGCATTAAAATGGAGCGTAAGAACAGGAAAGCAAAAGGGAATGACTCAACTTACTCTCATTCAATTTGGCTTAGGGAGGGAATGACATACACATTAAATAGGGTATTTCACCTTATAGGAGAGTAGGGGGATTGAGATGAGAGGAGGAATGATGGAAGGGAGGGCAGATTGGGGGGCAGGATGGTTAGAAGCACCCATTTTTTTAAAGGGACAGGATCAAAGTAGAGAATAGATCAAGTGGAGGTGGGATAGAATGGAGTGAAATATAGTCAGTCTTTCACAATGTATCCATTATGGAAATGTTTTGCATACCTACACATATACAGCTTATATTGAATTGCTTATCTTCCCAGTAAGGGTGGGTGACAATAGAGGAATGGAAAGAATCTGGAATTCAAGGTTTTAAAATCAAATGTTTAAAAATGCATTATCATTATCATCATCATCATCATCATCATTATTTTATTTGCAACTGGGAAATAAGTTATACAGGCACTGGGCCATGGAGATCCATCTTGACCAACTGGAAAGGTGGAAGGAGGATGGGGAAGATATAGGAGAGAGGAGATTGGGGAGAAGATCTTCAGTGTGATCACTCTTTTGAGGTTGTGGGTAGGGGAAAAATAGGGAGAACATTTGTAACTCAAAATCTTGTGGAAATGAATGATGTAAACTAAAAATAAATATAAAATTTAATTCAAAAAATAAAAATAAAAAGGTTATTATGTGGAAAGCCACTTTCAAATTTTATTGAAAAATCAATGTTTCCAGGGAAGTAATTAGGTGGTGTTATCCAGGAAGAATTGGAGAATATATTCATTATTGTTGATCCTATCTTGCCAATCATACAAACTATGACATTTAAGTTAACTTTAGAAACATAAATGTTATAAATCCATCATAGAATATTAACAACTTTAAAACTAGGTATTATATTTATTGCACTTTTTCAGTTAGGCTGCCTGAATAAACCATTAGCTTATTTTATTTTGATTTTAATTGATTTTTTTTCTGTTCATTTATTAGATTTTATTAATCGAAAAAAAATATTTTTAAAGGCAAAAATGCCCCACTGAATTGTATGGAAAGACTCAGTATGTGTGTGTCACACACACATATAAACACACACTAGACAACCTAGTCCAATCCCCTCATTTTGAAAATGAGGAAATCAAGGCTTGGTTTCAGGGATTTGACCAAATTTTAAAATCACAGAGTTGATTAATGCCAGCACTAGACCCTGGGTCTTCTGACTCTAGCACTATTCTTTCTTCACTTCACTAGGCTGTTTTCCACATGATATTGCTCCTCTTCCCCCCCCCCCCTTTGCCATTTTCTAGTTCAAAGTCAATTGTGGATTTCATCGAAATGCTCTTTGGTATGATTGCTTGTGAAAGCAAAGTCCCTTTGGCAATATCTTCATAGGCTCATAGATTTAAAGCCCAAAAGAAGGAAACTTAGAGGTCATCTAATCGATCTCTTCTTTCTATGGATGAGGAACTTGAGTCCAGAAAAGTTTTACAGGTAATAATAAACAAAGTCAGAGCTTGGACCCAATCCTCTCCTTCCAAGCCCACCACTCTCTTCAAAATACTACAGAACACATTGACACCATTTAATATTACTAATTACACTTTTTTACACAAATAAATTTATCTCTTAAAATCATAATTACATCTAATTGACAAGTCCCAGGCTATTGATCCATACCTATAATCCATTGAAAACCATTTACTTTCTCTTTTTATTTAACTACCCTAAAAAACTAAATCACACAGTGACCAAATTCATTTATTTGCACTCTTCTGTATCCATATTTTCCTGCTTCTCTGAAAGAGAATTCTTATATCTGTTCTTTGGGGCCATGTGTGGTCCTTAATTGATATCTTACAAGGAAAGAAAGTCAAAATTTTTTTTCAGGTGGGGGACCCTATCGAAATTATTGAAATAATGATTTTGTAAGTTCAACTTTATTGAGGCAGGCAAGTCAATAGAATGCATATTGCTAATAGATAGTAGCAACTATGTGAACATAAGAGAAAAAAGTTATGATTTATGAACATGGAATAACTATGACCTGGAAAGAAAAATAAATTATTAGTTTAAAAGTATATTTTATTTCTTTTAATCAGCTAAAATCTATCTCTCACCCTCCTCTTCCTACAACCTCCATTGATTACCCAAGAAAAAGAAAACATTGCAAAGTATAAAAATTTTCCACACTGGCCATATAAGATACGTATAAATGTATGCATATGTAGGTGTATATGTATACACACACACACACACACACACACACACATAGAATGCTTTAATGTGACTTCAAACTTTTTAAGTTCTATCTGTGGAGATGGATGGCATTTTTTTTCATAATTCCTTCATAATTTCCTTGGATCATTATATTGCTTAGTTCAGTCACTCACAGTTGATAATTTTATATTGCTGTTACTGTGTACAGACTTATGATTCTGCTCACTTCATTTTGTATATGACAATGTAAGAATTTCTAGGTTTTGTGAAAGCATTCTGTTCATCATTTCTTATACCACAATAATATTATATCACAATCATACACCACATCTTATTCATCATTCCCAGATTGATTGTCAACCCTTCAAAAATTTTTGCCACCAAAAGAAGAACTGTGTTAAATATTTTTGTACACATAGGTCCTTTTTTCAAAAATATCTTTGGGATATAGAGCTAGAATTGCTATTGCTATGTCAAAGGTTATCGAATTTTGAGAGACCTTTGGGTATATTTTAAAATTGTTCTCCAGGATGGTTGGATCAATTCACAACCCTGCTTCAGTTTCTCAATTTTCCCTTTCCCCCTCCAATATTTGTAATTTTCCTTTTTTTTGTAGAATAATCCAATCTGATAGGAAGGAAGTGGGAACTCAGAGTTGTTTTAATGTGCATTTCTAAAATCAATGGAGATTTAGATCATTTCTTTTTATATTACTATTACTTTTCATATTATTCTTTCTTTTTATATACAAGAGAGAGTTTTCTTTTTTTTTTCATTTGAAAACTGCTTGTTTATTACCTCTTACCATTTACCAATTGGTGAACAACTTGTATTCTTATACATTTGACCCAGTTCTCTATATATTTGAGAAATTAGACCTTTATCAGAGAAGCTAACTGCCTTTTCTTCACAGTTATTTTTAGTGTAATTTCTTTTCATCCTATTTTCCATTCCTTTTCTCTCCTTTCAATCAGTTCATCCTCAGAAATGTTTAGCTTCTGGCCACCACCTCCCCCAATCTACCCTCCCTTCTATCAGCCCCTTCCTTTTATTATTGTGCTCCCCTTGTTCCCTGTAGGGTAAGATATATTTCTATACTCAACTGACTGTGTTATTCCCTCTTTGAACCAATTCCAATGAAAGTAAGGATCAAGCATCATCTGTCAAATAACAATATTCCTCTTCATTATAAAATTTCTTTTGGAACTTTTTACATGAGATAATTTATCCCAGTTTACCTCACATTCCCTTCAGTTCATCCCTCTTTCTCACCCCCCTTTTTGAAATATCATTGCATCATAGCCATCTCTTTTTTCCCCTAAATTTTATGTTTAAGATATCATTCAATCATAGTCAACTCAAACCTATGTTCTCTATGTACTCTTTTGAACTGCTCTAATATAAAATTCTGAATGTTACAAGTATCTCCTTACCATGTAGAAAAGTAAAAGTTTAACTATAATGAATCCCTTGTGCTTTCCATTTCATGTTCACCTTTCTATGCTCCTATTGAGTCTTGAATTGTAAAGTAAATTTCCTATTCACCTCCAGTCTTTCCATCAGGAGAACTTAATTTTTTTTTGGTAATTTCATTGAATATCTATATTTCCTCGCAGGATAGTACTCAGTTTTGCAATATAGGTGCTTCTTGGTTGTAATAATAGCTCCTTTAATCTCTGGAATATTATATTACAAGCCATCCAGTCCTTAAATGCAAACGCTTCTAAATCTTGTGTTTTCTCAATTGTGGCCCCATAATATTTAAATTATTTATTTCTAGCTGCTTGTAATATTTTCTTCTTTACCTAGGACCTCTTTAATATGGCTATAATATTCCTGGGAGTTTTCATTTTATTATCTTTTTTCAGAAGGTGTTTGTTGAATTCTTTCAATATCACTTTTGCCTTCTGGATTGAAAACATGCGGACAATTTTACTTGATAATTGTTTTTTCTCACAGTGATTTATTTATTTTTAATTTTCAACATTAATTTCCAGAAAATTTAGAGTTACAAATGTTTTCTCCATCTTTTCCCTACTCCCCACTCCAAAAGAGTTAGCTTTTACTAATTACCCCTTTACCCTATTTACTCTCTCCTATATCCTCCCTCATATGTCTCTAATTTTCTATTAAGGCAATATGGATTTCTATACCCCAGTGCCTGTATGTCTTATTACCCAGTTGCATATAAAAACAATTTTTTAACATGTGTTTTTAAAACTTTGATGTGAAGAATCTTTCCCTTCTTCCCTCCTCACCCACCCCCCACTGGGAAGATAAGCAATTCAATATAGGTTGCACACATGTAGTTGTGCAAAACATTTCCATAGTAGTTATATTATAAAAGACTAACTATATTTCCCTCCATCCTATTCTGTCCCCCATTTATTCTATTTTCTATTTTGAACTTGTCACTTTTCAAATGGATGTGCTTCTAACTACCCCCAATCTGCCCTCCCTTCTATCATCCCTCCTCTTATACCCCCCCACACTTTCCTGTAGGGTAAGATACCTAAATATGTGTCTATATTATTCCCTCCTTAAGTCAAATTAAATGAGAGTAAGGTTGACTTATTCACTTTCACCTTCCTGCTCTTCCCCTCCATTGTAAAAGGTATCTCTTGGCTCTTTTATATGAGATAATTTACCCTATTCCATCTCTCCTTTATTTCTTCTTTCACTATATTCCTCTCTCACCTTTTAATTTATTTTAATTTTATATCATCCCTTCCTATTCAAATTATCCTGTGCCCTCTGTCTATGTATACATGTACACACATATACAAAATTCACATATGCATTTATACATAAATACACCCTCCTATACATACATACATGCATGCATATATATTCCTTCAACTATCCTCATATTGAGAAAAGTTTCATGAGTTACAATTATTGTTTTTCCATGTAGGAATGTAAATAGTTCAACTTTAATAAGTTCCTTATGATTTCTTTTTCCTGTTTGCCTTCTTATTCTTCTCTGTATTCTTATATTTGAAAGTCAAAATTTGTGTTCAGCTCTGATTTTTTCATCAAGAATACTTGTAACTCCATTATTTCATTGAAAGACCATAGTTTTCCCTGAAGCATTTTTCTCAGTTTTGCTGGGTAGGTGATTCTTGGTTTTAATACTAGCTCCTTTGACCTCTGGAATATCATATTCCAAGCCCTTTGATCCCTCAGTTTAGAAGCTGCTAAATCTTGTGTTATCCTGATTTTGTTTCCACAATACTCAAATTATTTCTTCCTAGTAGCTTGTAATATTTCCTTCCTGACCTGGGAACTCTGCAATTTGACTATGATATTCGTAGGAGTTTTCTTTTTGGGATCTTTTTCAAAAGGCAATTAATGAATTCTTTCAATGTCTATTTTGGTTCTACAATATCAGGGCAATTTTCCTTAAGAATTTCTTGAAAGATGATTTCTAGGCTCATTTTTGAATCATGGCTTTCAGGTAGTCTAATAATTTTTTAAATTATCACTTCTGGATCTATTTACCAAGGTTAGTAGTTTTTCCAATGAGATATTTCACATTGCCTTCTATATTTTCATTTGTTTGGATTTCTTTTATAGTATCTTGCTTTCTCATAAAGTCATTAGCTTCTATTTGCTCTAATCTAATTTTTTTTATTTAATTCTTTCATTTATTAATTTGTTTGTTTCCTTTTAGTTTACAGGATTCAATTCCACAATTCCTTGAATTTCACATTTTGTTCCCCTCCCCCCCCCATGGCGTCTTATAATCAAGTATAGGATCTGTAAATACTTTCACATTATACAATGGTCAGGTTATAAGGATGGATTGTACCAGCTGGAATGAAAAATGGTAAAGAGGACATAAAATCAAATAAGAGAACGAAAAAGATCAGGTATTTTGCTTCCATCTGGATATAAATTTAGTTCTTTCTAGTTCTTTCTCTGGATGCACATTTTTCTCTCCATCATGCATCCTTTGGGATTGACTTATATCCCTGCATTGTTGAGAAGAGTCCAGTCTATCAAAGGTGGTCATCACACATATGTTGTGTCTGTAATTGTGTACAAATTCCTCCTGGTTCTACTCTCCTCACTCAGCATCAGTTCTTTTAAGCCTCTCCAGGTAAATATGAAGACCGCCTGCTCCCCGTTTCTTAGAGCGCAATAATATTCCATAAAATGCATATACCACAACTTGTTAAGCCATTCCCCAATTGATGGACACCCCCCTAATTTCCAATTCTTTGCCACAACAAAAAGAGCTGCTATAAACATTTTTGTACATACGGGTCTTTCTCCCATTTCTATGATCTCTTTGGGATATAACCCTAGGAGTGGTATTGCTGGATCAAAGGGTATGAAAGTATTTATAGCCCTTTGGGCATAGTTCCAGATTGCTCTCCAGAAAGGCTGGATCAGTTCACAACTCCACCAACAATGCATTAGTGTTCCAGTTTGCCCACATCCTCTCCAGCATTTGTCATTTTCCTGTTCTGTCATCTTAGCAAATCTGACTGGTGAGATGTGGTAACTCAGAGTTGTTTTGATTTGCATTTCTCTAATCAATAGTGAATTAGAGCATTTCTTCATGTGCTTATAGATAGCTTTAATTTCTTTCTCTAAAAACTGCCTGTTCATATCCTTTGACCATTTATCAATTGGGGAATGACTTGTATTCTTATAAATTTGACTCAGTTCTCTGTAAATTTTAGAGATGAGTCCTTTGTCAGAGACATAGGTTGTAAAGATTCTTTCCCAATTTCCCACCTCCCTCTTAATCTTGGTTACATTGGCTTTATTTGTACAGAAAGTTTTCAATTTCATGTAGTCAAAATTATCCATTTTACATTTTGTAATGTTCTCTAATTCCTGTTTCGTCATAAGGTCATTCCCTCTCCACAAGTCTGATAGGTAAACTATTCCTTGTTTTAGCAGACTGCTTACAGTATCAACCTTTATACCTAGATCATGAACCGATTTAGACTTGATTTTGGTATATGGTGTTAGATAATGGTCTATTTCCAGTTTCTGCCATACTATATTCCAGTTTTCCCAGCAGTTTTTGTCAAATAGTGAGTTCTTATCCCAAAAACCAGGGTCTGGGGGCTTATCAAACAATACATTACTGTAGTCGTTGACTTCTGAACCTCATGTGCCTAATCTATTCCATTGATCCACTCCTCTATTCCTAAGCCAGTACCAAGTAGTTTTGATGACTGCTGCTTTATAGTACAGATTGAAATCTGGTAAAGCTAGTCCACCTTCCCTAGCATTTTTTTTTTCATTAATTCCCTTGATATTCTGGACCGTTTATTCTTCCAGATGAATTTTGTTACTATTTTTTCTAACTCTATAAAGTAGTTTTTTGGTAAATTAATTGGTATGGCACTAAATATATAATTTAATTTAGGTAAAATTGTCATTTTTATTATATTAGCTCGACCCAGCCATGAGCAATTGATATTTTTCCAATTAGTTAGATCTGACTTTATTTGTGTGAAAAGTGTTTTGTAGTTTTGATCATACAGGTCCTGGGTTTGTTTTGGCAGGTAGATTCCCAAATATTTTATAATGTCTACAGTAACTTTAAATGGGATTTCTCTTTCTACTTCTTGCTGTTGAGTTTCATTGGAAATATATAGGAATGCCGAGGATTTATGTGGGTTTATTTTATATCCTGCAACTTTGACAAATTTATTTATTGTCTCAAGAAGTTTTTTACTTGATTCTCTGGGATTCTCTAAGTATATCATCATATCATCTGCGAAGAGTGATAACTTGGTCTCTTCTTTGCCTAACTTGATTCCTTTGATTTCTTTTTCTTCTCTAATTGCTACTGCTAACATTTCTAGTACCAGATTGAATAAGAGGGGTGATATTGGACAACCTTGTTTCACCCCTGATCTTATGGGAAATGCTTCCAGCTTCTCCCCATTGCATATAATACTTGCTGATGGCTTTAAATAGATGCTACCTATTATTTTAAGGAAGGCTCCATTTATTCCTATACTTTCTAATGTTTTTAATAGGAATGGATTTTGTATTTTGTCAAAAGCCTTTTCTGCATCTATTGAGATGATCATGTGGTTTCTGCTAGTTTCATTGTTGATATGATCAATTATACTGATGGTTTTCCTAATATTAAACCATCCTTGCATTCCTGGAATAAATCCTACCTGATCAAAGTGTATTATTCTTGAGATAAGTTGCTGTAGTCTTTTGGCTAGTATTTTATTTAGAATTTTTGCATCTATATTCATGAGGGAGATTGGTCTATAATTTTCTTTCTCTGTTTTATCTCTTCCTGATTTAGGTATCAGTACCATATTTGTGTCATAAAAAGAATTTGGTAGGACTCCTTCTTCACTAATTTTTCCAAATAATTTGTAGAGTATTGGAATTAATTGTTCTTTAAATGTTTGATAGAATTCACTAGTGAATCCATCTGGCCCTGGAGATTTTTTCCTAGGGAGGTGACTGATGGCTTGTTCAATTTCTTTTTCTGAGATGGGATTATTTAAGCAATTTACTTCCTCTTCAGTTAATCTGGGCAACTTGTATGTTTCTAAATATTCATCCATTTACCTAAGATTGTCAAATTTATGTGCATACAATTGGGAAAAATAATTCCTAATTATGTTTTGATTTCCTCTTCATTGGAGGTAGATTCACCCTTTTCATTTTTGATACTCATAATTTGGTTTTCTTCTTTCTTTTTTTTATCATATTGACTAAGGGTCTATCAATTTTGTTGATTTTTTCATAAAACCAGCTCTTGGTTTTATTTATTAGTTCAATAGTTTTCTTAATTTCGATTTTATTAATCTCTCCTTTAGTCTTCAATATTTCTAGTTTAGTATTTAATTGGGGATTTTGAATTTGTTCTTTTTCTAGGTTTTTTAATTGCATGCCCAATTTGTTGAGCTCCCTTTTCTCTAATTTAATCACGTATGCACTCAGGGATATAAAACTTCCCCTAAGAACTGCCTTTAATGCATCTCACAGATTTTGGTATGTTGTCTCATTATTATCATTCTCTTGAATGAAATTACTGATTGTTTCTATAATTTCCACTCATTCTTTAGGATCAAATTGATTAATTTCCAGTTAGTTTTTAGTCTGTCTTTCCCTGGCCCTTTATTGCATATAATTTTTATTGCATCATGATCTGAGAATGATGCGTTTAATATTTCTGCCTTACTGCATAGAATTGTGAGGATTTTATGCCCTAGAACATGGTCAATTTTTGAGTATGTGCCATGAACCGCTGAGAAGAAAGTATATTCCTTTTTATCCCCATTCAGTTTTCTCCAGAGATCTATCATACCTATCCTCTCTAACATCTTGTTCACCTCCTTAACTTCTTTCTTGTTTATTTTTGAGGTTGGATTTATCAAGTTCAGATAGGGGGAGATTAAGGTCTCCCACTAGTATAGTTTTGCTATCTATTTCTTCCTCTAATTCCTTTACCTTCACCTCTAGGAATTTGGATGCTGCACCACTTGGTGCATATATGTTAAGTAGTGATATTGCTTCATTCTCGATGGTGCCTTTTAACAGGATATAGTTTCCTTCCTTATCTCTTTTAATTAGGTCAATTTTTGCATTTGCTTTATCTGAGATAAGGATTGCTACCCCTGCTTTTTTTACTTTAGCTGAGGCATGATATATTTTACTCCAATCTTTTACCTTTACCTTGAGTGTATCCCTCTGTTTCAAATGTGTTTCTTGTAAACAGCATATTGTAGGATTATGATTTCTAATCCATTCTACTATCCGTCTCTGTTTTATAGGAGAGTTCATTCCATTCACATTTACGGTTATGATTGTTATCTGTTTCTTTCCCCTCATCCTATACCTGCCCTGTTAATGTTCATATTTTCCCTCCCTTCTCCCTTCCCCCCCCTTAATAGTTTTCCTTTTGACCACCGCCTCCCTCAGTGTTCCCTTTTTGGCCCCCCTCCCTTTTCCTCCCCTTTTCCCCTTACTACTTCCCTCCCTACAAACCACTGCCACCCCCCTTTTGTAACCCTTTCCCTGTCCTACTACCTGTAGGATATTGTTATACTTAATGAGGTATGCTTTTTTTCTTTGCATCAAGAATGACAGGAACAGATCTCATGTGAAGCTCCTCTCCCTCCCCTCTTTCCCTCTAAAATGATGTGTGTTCTCCTTGTTTACCTTTCTAAGTCACTGTTGCTTCTCATAATTGGAAGTTGAATTTTCCATTGAGTTCTGGCTTTTTTATCAAGAAGGTCTGGAACTCTGTTATATCATTGAATGACCATCTCTTTGCCTGGAAGAATATGTTCAGTCTCGCTGGGTATGTGATCCTTGGTTGTAATCCGAGCTGTTTTGCCTTCCTGAAAATTGTATTCCACTGCCTCCGATCTTTCAGTGTGGAGGATGAGAAATCCTGTGCAATCCTCACTGTGAACCCTCGATATTTGAATTGTTTCTTTCTGGCCACTTGAAGTATTTTCTCTTTTATCCGGTAGTTCTGGAGTTTGGCCACAACATTTCGAGGATTTTTCAGTTTGGGATCTCTTACAGCAGGTGCCCGGTGGGTTCTGTCGATTTCTATTTTCCCCTCAGGATCTAGTATCTCAGGGCAGTTTTCCTTAACGAGCTCTTGGAGAATGTTGTCCAGGCTCATTTTTTCATCATAATTTTCTGGTAGGCCTATGATTCTCAGATTATCTCTCCTGGATCTGTTTTCCAGGTCAGTTATTTTTTCTTTGAGGAATTTACCTCTTTTTCTAATTTTTCATTTTTGTTGTTTTGCTTGGCTACTTCTTGGTTCCTCATAGAGTTATTTGTTTCCATTTCTTTAATTCTGGTTTTCAGCAAATCATTTTCCTTGGTTAATTTTTGAAGCTCCTTTTCCATATCATACACTTTTCTTTTTAGAGAGATATTTTCCTCATAATGTTTTTCTAATTCTGCTATTTTCATTTTGAGAGAGTTATTCATTTTGTCTTCTATCTCTCTTATTTTGCTTTCAAAGTTCCTTTTGATCTCATCTAGGAGAGCCTTCTGTGCTTGGGATCCATTCCCTGTTGAAGTCTCAGCTGTGGGTGTGGAGTCCACATTGTCTCCCTCTGAGGTTGGTTCCTCCCTCTGAGGATAGTAGGACTCCAGAGTCTTTATCTTTGTAGTCTGCTTTCTACCCATTTTGAGGCAGTGACCTAGCCACGTCCTTCCTCTAGGATCCCAAGTCTTTAATGTAGAGGGTTTTGCCCTGGGGCAAGAGTTATTATATTTTCAGGGTCAGAGGGGGGGTTTGGAACAAGTGGGGTTCACTCTGTCATCCTTGTCTTTGGAGGTCCTGAAAGGGGCTTTTTTTTTTTAAAGATTTCTGGGCTATGAAGTGGTAGCCCCAGGAGTGTTTGCTGTCCAGTATAGGGGCCCCTGTATTTGCTTCTTACCTTGCTCTTTCCAGTCCCAGCCCTTTGGTGATAGGCCTGGTAGTGGACCTTGTGGTTGGTGGGAAGACTTGCCCTCTGAGTTGATCAGGCCCCTTCCAGGCCTGCGTCCACCAGCTACGCCACGCCTTCCCGCACAGGCCGCTGCGCATTCCCAGCCTGCACCTGCCGCACTGCTGCGCTGCTGCCGCCGTGCCTTCCTGGCCTGCCCTCTAATCTAATTTTGAAGGAATTATTCTCTTCAGTGAGATTTGGAAATTCCTTTACCATCTTGTCTATTCAACTTTTTAAGGCATTCTTCCCCTCATTGGCTTTTTGGGCCTCTTTTGTCATTTAAATTAGTTTTTTTAGGGTATTTTCTTCATTATTTTTTGGGTCTCTTTTAGAAGGCTTTTGGCTCACTTTTCAACATTTTCTTGCATCATTCGCATTTCTCCTTTTCATTTTTTCTCCACTTCTCTTACTTAATTTTCAAAATCTTTCTTGAGTTCCTCCATGGACTATAAGTAATTCATATTGTTTTCTTGGAAGCTTTACATCCAGTAGTTTTGACTTCATTCTCTTCTTCTGGTTTCATGTTTTGATCCTTTTTGTCCCCCAAAAAGGATTCTATGGTCTTATTTCATTTTTTCTGCTTACTCATCTTGCCAGTCAATTACTTGACTTTTGAGTTTTTTTCCACATTAGAACTCTGCTTCCAGAATGGAGAGTGCTTTGTCCCAAATCACTGGGGTTTTCGCAAATAGTGTCAGTGGTCTAGGGGGAGGGCACCTTCTCTACAGGCACCCTGAGCTCTGGAACACTGTTACACACCCCAGGACCATCACCCAAGACAGCAATCCAGATCCAAGAAGGAGTGATTACCCTCTGAATGGTTGCTTGATCCCCCTATGATCTGTAGGCCAGCAGCTCTGGAAGCAGCCCCATTGAAGCAGCTGCAGCTGCTGAACCTCTGTCACCTCTCGGCCTGGGGGCAGGGGCTTAACCACTCTCCTCTGTTACCCAGTTCCAACAGAGTTCCCCACTGCCCTTTTACTTTCTCTTTGGTGTTCATGGGTTTAGAAGTTTGGAAACTTTCACAGCTGCTCATGATTCACTCTCCTGAAATCTGCTCTGGCCAGTCTGTGCTGCTGGTTGTGGTGCCCATTGAGAGGGTACCTCCTCAGATCTCTGACAAAATTTGTGAGAACCCCAGTGATTTGGAACAAACCTTTCTCCATTCTGGAAGCAGAGTTCTATTGTGGAAAAGAGCTCAAAAGTCAAGTAATTGTCTGTCAAGATGAGTAAGCAGACAAAGTCTGTGCTGTGTTTGCCGCTCAGGTCTGGTCCTGGATGGTTCATATGGGACTGCTGTAGGCTCCCAGGTAGGTAAAATAGACCCTTCCTGTTGGCCTGCCAGGCTTACCTCAGCAGGAAATTTGTTTCTCTCTTTTCCTTTGTGGGCTATGTAGCTCTAAAATTTGTTTTATTTTTTTAATATTTTACAGGTATTGGACATGGTTGGAGGGGAGTTCCTGTTTTTACTCTACCATCTTGGCTCTGCCCCCTCGATAATTATGGGTGGAGCCATAAGGGTTGAGTAAAAGCAGAGACTTCCTTGAGATGACCCCCAAAACCCTTCAAATATTTGTAAGATAAACAAACTCTATAGCTGCAGGATCCACAAAATGACAGAATGAAGCCAATTTCCAGTACAAGACTTGCAAGGTGACATGAAAGGTCTATTGTACTAGATTGAGAGAGAAGCACCAACCAATACTGACTGTGCCTACACAGACTGGGCCCCCCAGAAAACTTGGAGCACACTTCTGAGACCAGAATCAGTGGCAACTGTTGTGGCTTCCAAACTTCTCAACCTACAAATGCCAGACAACTTAGAAGCTCAGTAGGAAAGGTCTTTTAGACCTGGGTGAGAGAGTAGCATGTACGTGCCCAAGCCCAGGATTGGTGGCGGCACTGGCTGCTTCTGGAGCTCTTGAACCACAGGCAGTGGGGGGATCAAGCAACTCATCAGAGGGGGATTACAAAGATCCTTTTGCTGGTGCTGATGTAGGACTCTCTTTCTTTGCTCATGCTATGATCTGGGTTGCAGTCCTGGGGTGAGAAGTGATGGCCTGGCAGAATATGTGGTGGTGGTGGAGATGGAATCCTCCTCATAGTTCCAAGGCAGAAAAGAGTTCTTGTGATCACTCAATGACCATAACCAAAAAGAAGCAATTTAAGTATTATGGAAACAACATCAGCATAACACAAGATTTAGCAGCTTCTACCTTAAAGAACCAAAGAGCTTGGAAAGTTGTTTTCCAGAGGGCAAAGGAGCTAGAATTTAAAACAAGAATCACCTACCATTACAATTCTCACCTTAACCCAATGTAATGAGATTCCTCCCCCCTTTCCCTCAAATATAAAAGCTTTTTCTTGCCTCATTTATGTGAGATAATTAACCCCCTATTAACTCTCCTCTTCTCTTTCTCCAAGTACATGGCGCTCTCATCCCTCAATTTTATTTTTTAGATATCATTTCTTCTAGTTAAACTGGCCCTGTGCCCTCTGTATGTGTGTGTGTATATATATATATATATATATATATACACACACACACATACACATATGTATATATGTATGTGTGTGCATGTATATGCATATACGTATGTATACACATCTATGAATATGTGTGTACACATGTGTGTATGCATATGTATATTACCTCTAACTACCTTAATACTGAGAAAGATCTCATGAGTTGCAAATATCTTTCCATTTAGAAATGTAAATAGCACAATTTTAATAAGTGCTTTATGATTTATCTTTCCTGTTTACCTTTTTATGCTTCTCTTGATTCTTGTATTTGAAAGTCAAATTTTCTATTCTGTTCTGGTCTTGTAATCAAGAATGCTTCAAAGTTCTCTATTTCATTGAATGTTTATTTTTCCCCCAAAATACTATACTCAGTTTTGCTGGATAGGTTATTCTTGGGTTTAATCCTAGCTCTTTTGCCCTCAAAATATCATATTCCAAGCCCCTCCCTCTCCTCCCACCCAGATCCTTTAATGTAGAAGCTGCTAGACTTTGTGTTATTCTGAATGTGACTTCATGATATTGAATTGTTTGTTTTTGGCTGCTGACAATATCAGTGAGCTCTGAAATTAGATAAATATTCCTAAGAGTTTTCAATTTGGACATTCTTTCAGAAGGTGATTGGTGGATTCTTTCAATTTCTATTTTCCCCTCTTGTTCTAGAAGATCAGGCCAGTTTTCTTTGGTAATTTCTTGAAAAATAATTTCTAGGCTCTTTTTTCTGTCCATGGCTTTTAGGTGGTCCAATAATTTTAAAATTATCTTTCCTGGATTTATTTCCCTGGTCAGTTCTTTTTCCAATGAGATATTTCACTTTGTCAACTATTTTTTTTTCATTCTTTTTCTTCTGTTTTGTAATTTCTTGATTTCTCCTATAGTCATTAACTTCCATTTGCTCCATTCTAATTTTAAGGAACTATTTTTTTAAGTGACCTTCTGGAGTTCCTTTTCCTTTTGGCTAATTACTCTTTTTAATTTTGTTATAGTGTGGCTTTCTTCCCAGGGTAGAGATAGCATAGTCCCAAGTTTCAGTGTTCTATTTCTGTCCTGTTTTCAGAGTTAGTTTGTGGGGTCTGTGAGTTTTTAGTTCTTCTAAGGAGAGAAGTGGTCACTGCTTTTCTGGCCTGTCCTCTACTATGTGAGTAACTACTAGCACTCTTTTCCATTCTGAAAGTATGAGCAGGTTTTCTGTCTCATTTAGGGTTACGTGCTATAGTTTGCTAGTATCCCTATTCTTCCTGGAACTGTGGCCTGGAAGCACAAGTGGACAATACAACAGAGTAATTTACCTTTTGTTAGCAAATATTAAATTATAATTTCATTCTGACAAGATGACTGACTCCCTTACTAACTGTGCACTGAAAACTGTGGAAGCCTCCATTGCCAGCGTCTGTTGCCACCAAGGCCTGCTGCTGGTTTACCAAAATATATTCTCTATTGGACTGCACTCCAGTCTTACCCCAGTAAAACAGCCTTTTCTTGCTTGACCCTCTAAGTTTTCTTGACCTGGAAAATTAATGTAATCCATTCTTTTCTTGGTTCTGCCACTCTAAATATGTTTTGAGGCATTATTTCACAGTTGTTTGGATGTGATTTAGGGAAACTTTTTTTGAATCCTTTCTGTGCTATCTTGGCTCCAGCCTCTCTGGTGCACTCTCTATGTCTGTTTAGAGATGTTTAGAGGAGTGAAGAATATCATACTAATTTCTACCTCAACAACATAGTGACTTCACCTTTAACCATGGCCTCATTTCCATCAAAATTCAGAAGATGATATCATTTACTTTTCACTCTCATCTTCACCACTTCAAAATACCAGGAAACACATCAAATTAAGTAACAATAATTTTAAGAAAAAAGAAGAGAGGGCGGCCAGGTAGCACAGTGAGTAAGAGCAACGGCTCCAGTGTTGAGAAGACCTGGAGATCGAATCCCGGGCTCAGACACTTAGCACCCACCCAGAAACACCTGGCCGTGTAACCTTGAGCAAGTTACTTAACCCCAATTGCTTAGGGGCGGCCAGGTGGCTCAGCGAGTAAGAGTGCTGGCTCCAGTGTCGGGATGACCTGGATCAAATCCGGGCTCAGATACTCAGCACCACACCCAGAAATAATAACTGGCCATGTAACCTTGAGCAAGTTACTTAACCCTTATTGCTTAAAAAGAAAGAAAGAAAGAAAAAAGAATAGAAAAGGGAATACTCCTGCAAAAGATAATTACGTCTATAATCACAAGAGCAAAATAAAAAATATATATAATGAAGCCAGTGTGTCTGACATCCTGTTACAAGCTATCTCCATTACAGTCTCCTCATTATCCACCATGAGGGTATTTCACTTCTAGCTTTTTAATTAATCTGATGGTATTTTACTTGTCTCATCAAAGTTTTGCCTTGGTAGTTATTCTAACTTTTAGAATATCTGCTAGAAAAGAGTGGGACTTTTGGGAAGACAAACTCTGTATCTTATTCCAACATAATTTAGTCTTTCATGAGTCAAGGACTCATGAAATCATCTGGATATTGAACATAGAGGACCTAGGAAGCTAAACCAAACCAAGTAAATATGCATTTTTTTTCTCAAGAGAGAGTTGCTTACTGAAACTGTCAGGGAAAATTATTGATTCAGTAATGACCATGCAAATCTAGTTATAAGTATCATTCTAGTTCAGTATAAACATAAAAATCTAGTTTTAATGACCTCTATGTAATGCAAATAGAATAAGTTTTTAAAAATTAAAGACAAAGCATCCTGGGGATAATGAATATAAGAGATAATATGGGTCACAACTTTCCAACAACAGAAGAAAAGTGTCACTGAAAGCATCCATTTTATACACAAATAGGAAAATTAACAACATCCAGAATAAAATAACTCTAGAAGAAAAAAAAATTGCGAAAACTTGTGAACACTTGTCTCTAGTATTCCATCTGACCCTATTTGATGACCATGCTGGTCTAAAAAGTGCTACTTTCCTCATGGAAGTTACAATTTTATGCATTACAATGCCCTGGAAATATGACAGTATTGAGCCCATTGCTTTCAACAGTTAAGGGATATGAATCTAAGACCTTCCAAAGTTTCATCATTGAGAAAGTCAGAAGAAAAAAAGAAAGTATGGGGGAGAATGTGGAGAAAGTGTGCCACTAATTATAATAATTTGATAATGTATGGAAGAAAATAGGCAACCAGAAGAAAGACTAAGAGAAATGTAGAGAAGTGAACTATAAATAATATTTCAGTTTCTCTTTAGTAGTGTTCCTAATGAGATGCTATTTGTAATGTACTTGGCAGAGTGACTGCGCATAATAGGCAATTAATAAATATTTGCAATCTTTTCTTCCTGTGCCTTTGCTACTAGACTCATGGGCAAGCTTAGAGAGCGAAGAAAGCCAGTCAAATATAGAAGGGTGGAGCCTCAAATAATATGACTTTGAGAAAGTGAGAAAAGGTCAAATTATAGTAGTCACTCAGAGTCTCCCTAGGCTGTCCCCTAATATAATAGATCATCATAACAGCTTGATAGCAATAGACTTTATTCAACTCTGCTTCCCCAGACACCACAGAGAATCAGCAGTAGGGGCCACAGGAGAGGTGCAGGACTATTATGTCAATGGAAATGAAAGAATGGATAGGG
This sequence comes from Petaurus breviceps papuanus, assembly GCF_028583685.1. Classification (NCBI taxonomy): domain Eukaryota; kingdom Metazoa; phylum Chordata; class Mammalia; order Diprotodontia; family Petauridae; genus Petaurus; species Petaurus breviceps. The sequence goes on along the minus strand of NW_027185764.1, from coordinate 55,980,479 downwards.
AAAAATAAAATAGCATGCTTGTCAACTACACAAAATTAATTTCAGGGGACAATATGTAATTATAAAAATATATAGGTACATGTAAGATATATACAGAAGAGATAAAAGTGATTTTGCAGGACATGTATAAGCAGGATGAAATAAATGCAAAGCACCCTACATGGAGAGAATAGGTCGATTTTTAAAAAAGGGGAGGAAAGTTAAATTGAATTGGGGGAAGAAAACTATAGAATGACTGAGAAAGGTAGATAAAAGGTAATTGAAGAGGAAAAAAGAGTACAAGAAATTGGAGAAATTAACTTCTTCAGTGAACAAGTACTTAGCAATAAAGGAACTGAGTTAAAATCTCTTGAAGAAGAAAAAGATACTACAGGAAACTCTGCAATGCTTCAAGAAATGACAGTGGAGTAACATGAAAAGGATTAAGCAATATCAAATAGTGGAGACACATTTTGGTGGTTTATAAATGAAATTTTCCAACCCATTAGAGGGCAAAGTAAATGTAGAAAGAATTCACCTATAATCTTCTGAAAGTAGTCTCATGAAGGAAATTCATAGAAATGTCATAGACAAAATTCAGACATCCCACATTAATATTAACAATTATAATAATACAACCATCTTGAAAGGAGTTCAAGTTCAATGATCTATAATCATGATCATATAAAATGTAGAAGCTTCCACTCAAAACTAAATAATAGATAATATAGCATGATTCAACATATATAGCTTTATACTAAAGATTAATTTGCCCAACAAAGCTGAGTGTAATCCTCCAGAGAGAAAAACAGGTCTTCAGTAGAGTCAAGGACTTTAAAGAATTTCTGATAAAATATACACACAATATTACTGATACAACAAACTCTATTATTACAATATCCTAATAACAAATTATTCATAACTTAATGGTAACAATACATAATATATGTCCAAATATTAAACAATAATAAGTGTCATAATAAATAATATTAGAATAAATTATGTGACCAGAGTAGAATTTGCTAAGGGCTTATGTTATAGGTATATTTTATATAACAAAATTCTTGTTTTTAATTCATGATCTATTATTATCTCCTAGACTAAATTGGAATCCCTTGTTTCACAGTTGCTTTCAATACAAAAGCATAAAAGTCAACCACCATGTGGTAGCAGGATGTGGGGAATAATGGACAGAGGGAGGAAAAGCAGACCATTACTTTATGGGTTTTGCTCAACACATGGTGACCACTATATTGCATGATTAACTACTGTAGTATAAATACCTTTGACTGGATAATTAACCTAGGGATTGCTGTCTTTGTAGATAAGGGAGAAAACACTGAGTTAATGTTTCAGACTGAATTGAATTGAATTTTATATCATCATTTTTTTCTAACCTGCTCGGATAGCCTTCTTATTATGCTAGTCAGTCCATAAACATTTATTAAGCATTTATTACGCATCAGAAACTGTGGATAATGAAAAAAGAGAGGAGCGGAGGAGGCAAAGACAGTCTCTACCCTCAATGAATGCACGAGTTAATGGGGAACACATATAAATGAATAAATACATAGAAAACGGGAAATTTAATCACTTTTAGATTCTTGATTATGATAATTGTGGATATTTTTTCTGCCTTTCCACATTTGGGGGAAAAAAATTCTCCCTACTCTTTTCTTTGGGGGAGGGAGAGAAAATAAGTTACCTCTAGGAATCCATGTATAAATTTTGTATTACATTTTAATATATTTGTATTCTCCATTATTTCCTTTTTTAAACCCTCCCTCACTCAAAGCAAAGTCAACTGGAAATAACGTCATTATTTTCCTGATGTTATGTTTCCCTTCAAAAATGAAGGACAAATACAGCAACGATATTTTCTTTTATATAATTAAAGCAAAAATGGCTTAAAAAGTCCTAGAATCGATAGGATCAAAATAAGCACTATTTACTTTTGTTAATCAACTGTTTAATAAAGCTCTACAAAATAGTGTACCCCTCAAAAATAAAAAATACATAGATTGTTTTGTATATTCACCACACTCATATGCTTCCCTAAAAACTTATTCCTTCAATGCTTCTCTTTAACAAAACCAAAGGAAGTATCATTTTATTGCTTTTTCAAAAAGCAGCAAAAACAGCAAATATGACTCATTCATGAAATCACCAAGTAAAATAGGCTTGATATACAAAAAAATTCAGCATCTATTCACAGTCAAGCAGGAAGGAGGAAAAGCAACATTGGTATGACTGAGCTCCCAATGAGGCAGTTCCAATTTTGAGCAAAATCCTGAATGGAGTATGTTCTGAATAGTCTATTAATCTCTCTCTCTCTCTCTCTCTCTCTCTCTCTCTCTCTCTCTCTCTCTCTCTCTCTGTCTCTCTCTTGTCTAATAGTAATGTGAAGGTGAACTAAGTAGGTATTTAGGCAGGCAAAGTTTGACAAAATAGGTAGATGAAATTATTTCAGAAAGATTGATAGAGACTGAATTGTCATTTTCAAATTTATTTTAATTTCTTCAACAAATAGTTCTAAAAATGAAATAGATTTTTAAATTACCCAAAAGAAAGATTTAGACATTCTACAACCAATTTGAAAATTGACAAAATCATTCAAGGCATAATCCCAATATGTTCTCCCTCAACCTATATAAAATCACAGTCACATTAGTTCTAACCAATATGCCTCCAATAGGTTGAATCTGCTCCAGAACCAAAGATGAAGCCAAGAAAATATAAAAGGTTCTTTTACTTCAAAGAAAAGTTGCTAATTAGGAAAGTCCAAGTTTTCATCCCCCAAATGACTCTGAAATTTCTTATGTTGGAATGAGGTAAAAGTAAGAAGTGCCTGAGGAAATATGAGAAGAGTTCAGTGCCATTGTGTATAGAAAGGATAGGGAATCATGAAAGCAGAGATCTTCACACAGAATACTTATGAAACAGAAGAGATACAGAGAACATGAGGAATATATTAAAGTATACATGTGAGTCGAAAAAATGTTTTTTCTCATTTAGAATGAAATGTTTCATAAAAATTCAGGGCAAGAACCACTAGGCAGGTCCTTGGCCAAATATTTGAGCTTTAATTATTTATTTAGAAGATCTATAAAGTTGACATGGCATTTACCAAATGACATGACAAACATTAAGTGGGTTATATTTCACAATTCTTTCTTTTACAATTTTTGGTCCTTATTAATTTGTTTGTTTACTTTTTGTTTACAAGATTCAGTTCCACAATTCCTTAAGTTTAATATTTTATCTCCCTCCCTCTCCTCCCCTCCCACCCCCATGGTGGCATACAGTCAAGTATAGGATTGGCTAATACTTTCACATTAGACATTAGTCAGGTTATAAAGAAGGATTGTATCAGACGGAATGAACTATAGGAAAGAGGAAACAAAGCCAAACAATAAAAAGAGCATGTAGTTTGCTTCAGTCTGTATTCAAACTCAGTTCTTTCTCTGGATGTAGACATCTCTCTCCATCATGAGCATTTTGGGGTTTACTTATAACCCTGCATTGCTGAGAAGAGTCCATTCTATCAAAGTTTGTCATCACTCATACATGTTGTCTGTAATTGTGTCTCCTGGTTTTACTTTTCACACTCAGCATCAGTTTGTATAAACCTCTCCAGGTAAATATTAAGTCCATCTGCTCCTCATTTCTTATTGCACAATAGTATTACATTACATGAATATACCACAACTTGTTCAGCCATTTCCCTATTGATGGACACCCCTTAATTTCTAATTCTTTGCTAGCACAAAAAAGTTGCTTTAAATATTTGTGTACATACAGGTCTTCCTCTGACTTCTATGATCTCTTTGGGAAATAGCCCTAGAAGTGGTATTGCTGGGTCAAAGGGTATGAAATTATTTATAGCTCTTTGGGCATAATTCCAGATTTTTCTCCAGAATGATTGGATCAGTTCACAACTCCACCACCAATGCAGTAGTGTTCCAATTTTTCCACATCTTCTCTAACATTTGTCATTTTCCTGTTTTGTCAACTTAGCCAATCTGATTGGTGAGATATGAAGTGGTTTATATTTCAATTGGTAAGAAATAACACTACAAATGTTTGAGTAATTTATGAATTAGCTATCTTTTTAAAGCCTTAACACTAACTCATCAGAGCAAAAATTAAAACATTACCCATCTAGAATAGAACAGCAATAGACGTGGTGATGTTCAACTAAAACAAATCAAAGTTGACTTATTTAAATAAATAGTAAATGTTGAAAAAAGACATTAAAGTGGTACATATATACACATTGATGAAAGAGCTTTATTAAGTTATAGAACAAAATTATTTTATGTAGTTGAGCAAAAATAAAGAATGAGATTCTCTACATCATCCATGCAATTGTGGAATAGTAAATTTGAAGTCTACTCCGGAATATCACACATAAAGTCTGCCTTTTGCTAAATATAAAAAATATTTTATATATTGTTCTTCTTATCATTATAATTATGTATTTTGGCATCTAGATAGCACTGGTCTTGCAGGCTGGAAGACCTGAGGTCAAATCTAGCCTCAGACACTAAACACTTACTAGCTAAGTGACCTTGGGCAAGTCACTTAACCCAAATTGCCCTGGCTTCCATCTCCAGAAAAGCAAAAAAATTTAATCTAGCCTCATACACTTACTAGTTATTTGATCCTTGGCAAGTTACTTGACCTCCATTTCCTCGGTTTTCTTATCTGTAAAATGGGGGATAATGATATCACATATTTTCCACACCTTTGATTCCATCATTTTAATTCCCTCAAAGTTGCTTACTCAATGACCCCAACAATGCGATGACTCTTGCCTGAACATCTTTGTGTGCTTGTTCTGATCTATTGCCTTTTCTTATCATTTTCATCCTCTTTTTAGTATAATTTCTCCAATTTTATATGGTGTAACCACTGTCATTAATAATAAAGATTTGGTTATAAAATATTGCAGCTTATTTGCATTATTGTTTGTTGACCATCTTTTCTTTGTCAACCAACTTTGTCAAGTTTTTTTTTTGTTTTCTCTGTTGCTGTGACTGATTTACAATAGTTGAACATTTGCATAAAAGTATTTTAATTGTCACTGATATCTTTTCATTTGAATTGGTGCCATTTCAGCATAAAAATTTTGCTTAAATAAGTTAGGATTGAGTTGTTTAATTGAGTGTATTCATATATACACACAAACATGCATGCGAATGTATATATGCATGTATATATATGTATATATATGTATGTATATGTATAAATACAAAGTTTTTTTCTGATTTTTATTCATTTTTGCAGTTGTGTTAATTTTGATTTTCAGTGTAATACTGTGATGGTATTACTATACATTGAAAAATGACTTGGGGGGACAAAGTCAAGAAAGCAGAGTAGAAACAGGACTTCCCAGCAGCTCAGGATCTCACCACAACCAATCCATGTAAAAGGGGTGTAGCAGCAAGCACCCCAAGTGTCCTCAGGGTGGCTGCCAACACAGGTTCTTGGATCTGCTTTGTTAAAGGAAAGAACTCAAAATGGGTTAACAAGCTTACTTTAATCAGTCAAATATATGCCGTTTACCTAGTTCAGGGGAAAAAGTTCAGTAACCCGATCTTCAGATAATACAGACAGAATTATCAAGAGAGAGAAACAGATCAAGTAGACAGTTTCCAAATTGTCCAACCATTACATCCATACTAAATCAACATCTGGGTTTCAACATCTGGATTTTTCAAAGCCGGGGACTCTGAACAATGGCTTCCCAGAGTCCAGATCAAATCACAAAACAATTCTCAAAGTGGGCCCCAAAACAAAGCTACACATCAGGGCTTATATAGCCTTCTCCCGGCTCAGAGAATGTAATGGCCTTATTGACTCTCTGCCCAATCAAAAAGGATCTACTGAAAAATAAGCCTCCCACCCCAGGCTCCAGGTGCACTTTAGCCTAGGGCAGGGAAGATCTTAAAAATTTACATTCCCATTACATTCAGCCCTAAGGTCTTTCATGCCCATAACATAGTCAATTTGCTTTTGAATTAGCACTAAACATCTCTTAGGTCACATTTTCAAGATACAGAACTAAAGTTACCAAAGTGGCCACTGAGCCTTAAACAAACACAAAGTACATTGCATTATCACCTTAATTCAAAACAAGAGTTCAAATAAAGTTCTCTTGGGCGGAGGGGCATGCCCTTCCCCTCACACAGCTCCAGGCCCTTCTTCCAAGTACAGAGAGGGGGCTGGGCAACAAAACCAACAAGGTGGGGTCCTACTTATAGAATAATATCAGGAGCTAAAGCATGGGTAAAACAGAAGCCAGATGATGTTCAAAAGGCTGCAGAGATTATAGCATATGGGAAGGATAACACTGTAACTATTGTTTATTCTGGAGAAAATGATCACAAAATTGTACCCTTAACTCATTTATTCTACCATGAGTGAGGCTAGAATAGTCTGGTTATTGTCTCTTTGTTTTTTCTTGATTTTTTGTCTGTTCACCTTGTTTGCTAGATTTGTTTCCGCAGGCTTGGTACCCTCCACCTGTAGATGCCTGATAGCTTAAGCTGGATGTCACCCCCTGTATGCAACTGTGATGTGCCACCCTTGGACCTGGAATCAAGCATATTAAGAACTGACCTCTCAAATGGGACCCCTTGGGAGAGGGACAGCTCTACATCCAATTTCAGCAGCAAGTAGCCATGGAAGAAGAGACCTTCACCCCTTACCGCAAGATTTTGGGGCCCCATTTGTTCAGGGTGGGTGGAATGATGGGGAGCTTGTGCTCAAACCCCACCCTAAAATATGGTTTTCTATGTTTATTGTGTGCTATCCTTGTTATATTGTTGTGAAATTTTGTTGACACCAGTTATTCCTAATATATTTTTGCCAAGTAAGGGGCATGAAAGATCTTGGGGCTGAATGTAAGGGTTATGGGATTTAAAGATCTTCCATGCCCCATTGGATTTGCTGACATAGCAGGAAGGGCTGGGGCAAGAGGAAGTGGAAGCCAAGCTAGAGTTCCTGTAGTAGCTAGCAGTGGCGGCAACAGCAGCAGCAGCGGCAGCAGCAGAGGCAGTGGCCGTGGTAGCACTAGCGGCTGAGGTGGAGGTGGAGACACAAACCCCTTTTTGATCCAGCCAGAATTTCTACTAAGGACTCCTGCTGAGGACTGCCAGGGGCCAGAACTGCTGGGACCATGAGTAGTAGCTGTGAGTGGGGAGAGGAGGACCTTTGCATGAGGTAGCCGGTTCTGTTTTGAAAGCTTGAGAATGTGGGTGCTTTCTACTTTATCTACCTGTGCCAATTTCATAACTACTCTGATGGCTTTGAATTTTGTTTCTGAGACTTGGTCATTTGGTGTTTTAATAAATGTTCTCTCTTTATCACCCATAGAGAAAGCCTCACATATTTTGTGATTAACAACTACATCAGCATATCAATAAGTGCCATAGGCATTGTGAATATTGCATTGCTGATATAAGGGGACTCTGAATAAACATTGGAGCTACACAACTCAAAAAAATGACACAGAGAAGCTAACCTACTGCTGAGGACAGCCTGGAAGACTGGCAGGAATTGGCCAACAAAGTGCTCTGGGAGCCAAGCCCAGCTCAACACTGAGGTTTTAGTCTCAGTGTGAGCCACAAGCTGGAGGGACTCCAAGATCACGAGCAGCTATGGCAGTCCAGAATTATCAACACATGGATGCTAAGGACAAAGTGAGAGGTCAGTTCACTGTCGACTTCAGGGCCCAGTAGTTGGGAGTGTGGGCTTTTGCCCCCAGGACAAGAAGCCACTGAGGGCTGTGGAGCTCAGCCACCACCATATGGCAGCTTCAGCTCCTTTCCTGCAGAGTGTGGGGTATCAAGCAACTAGTCTGAGGGGTAATTGCTCTTGCTTTAACCTGTTTGGATCTGTATTACAGTCTAGTTTGGAGGTCCTGGGGTATAGGAGCAGCTTACATGTGGCTGCTTCAGAGAGGGCACACAACTAATACCTCCGGCAGCAAAGAAGGCCCCAGTGTTTGGTACGAAGCTCCGCTGTCTGGTAGCAGAGTCCTACTGTGGCAAAAAAAAAGTCCAAAAGTCAAAAAATTGAGCAGCAACATGACCAGGGAAAGGAAGCAAAGCAAATAGAAGAATCCAACATTAGACTCCTATTTTGGGGACAAAAAGGATCAAAGCATGAAACAAGAGGAAGACAGTGGTGTCAGAACTTCTCCACTAAAAGCTTCAAAGAAAATACAAGCTGGTTACAGGCCATAGAGGACATTAAGAAGCAGATAGGGGAAATGGAGGAAAAATTGGAAAGAGAAATGAGAACAATGCAAGAAAATTACAAAATGAGAGTCAACAGCCTGACTGAGGAAAATAATACCTTAAAAATAGATTAACACAAATGGCAAAAGAGGCTTAAAAAGGCAATGAGGAGAAGAATGTCTTATAAAGCCAAATCTGTCAAATGGAAAAAGAATCTCAAAAGTTCACTGAAGAGAATCATTGCTTCAGAATTAGATTGGAGCAAATGGAAGCTAATGACTTTATGAGAAATCAAGATGCTGTTAAACTTATCCAAACAAATGAAAGAATGGAAGGCAATGTGAAATACCTCATTGGAAAAAACCACTGACCTAGAAAATAGATCCAGGAGAGATAATTTAAAAATTATTGGACTACCTGAAAGCCATGATAAAAGAAAGAACCTAGAAATCATACTCCAAGAAATTCTCAAAGAAAACTGCCCTGGTGTTTTAGAACCAGAGGGCAAAATAGAGCTTGCAAAAATCCACCAATCACCTGAAAAAGATCCCAAAAAGCAAACTCCTAGAAACATTACACCCAGGTTAAGAAATTCCCAGATCAAGGAGAAACTATTACAAGCAGCCAGGAAGAAACAGTTTGAATATTGTGAAACACAATCAGGATAAGCCAGGATCTGGCAGCTTCTCCACTAAGTGATTGAAGGTCTTGGAATGTGATATTCCAGAGGGCAAAGGAGCTGGGATTAAAACCAAGAATCACCTAGCCAGCAAAACTGAGTATCATATTTCAAGGGAAAATATGGTCATTCAGTGGAATAGAGGACTTTCAAGCATTCTTTATGCAAAAAACAGAATTGAAGAGAAAATTTGACATTCAGATACAAGAAGCAAGAGAAGCATGAGAAGGTAAACAGAGAAAAGAAATCATAAGGAACTTATCAAAGTTGAACTATTAACATTCCTACATAGAAAAAATGATAATTGTATCTGATGAAACATTTCTCAGTATGAAAATCATTTAAGGGAACAGAAATATATACATATATATATATATCCTATTATTAATACTATTTTACATGTAATTGGGAAATAAGATATACAGGCACTGGGGCATAGAGATCTGCCATGCCTTACTGGATGTGTCAAAGGGGGTATGGGAAACGATATGGGAGAGAGCAAATTGAAGCAGCGGGTATCCTGTGGGACTGGTATTTTGGGCAGTGGGTAGGGATAAAATGAGGAGAAAATTTGTCACTCAACATCTGGCAGGAATGAAAGATGTAAACCCGAAGTTAATAAAGCATTTGAAAAATTGAAAATAAAAAGAAAAATGACTTAAACCAGCAGCTAGGTGGTGCAGTGAATAGAGCACCAGCCCTGGAATCAGGAAAACCTGAGTTCAAATCCAGCTTCAGACACTTAACACAAAAACTATCCATGTAACCTTGGGTAAGTCACTGAACTCCAATTGCCCTCCAGAAAAAAAGAATAAAAGAAAAATGATAGTGTTTTCTACATCAGTAAAACATCATTTCTTCTCATAAAATAAAATAAATATATGTGAAGTTTTATTTCAAAGATGTTATTCTTTCTTTGACATGTCCAGAAAATTCTGATTTTCTTTCCAATGAACTATGTACAATGTATAGATTTAAACTTTTTGAGCAAGGCTTAGGTCTCTGCAATTCCTAATTTTTGATTCATATTTTCCAATATAACTTTATGTTCTTGAAATACCAATGTTCAAGGCTATGTGAATTTAATTTGGAATTTCTTGTCAGACTTAAGAGAATTTTTCTGTCTCTTCAAACCTCACTACTAAAGTTGGTGTATAAAATATATTTTTTAATGATTCTATTAAAATAATTGTGAGCACTGCAATAAATGATAAACAAAAGTCACCCAAATGATGCTGCTCTTTGCTTTTGTGAGCATAAGCATTGTGGATACAAAGCTGTTTCTCAAGGAGTTTGCTTCCTAACAGGAAAGAAAATATATGCATAACTATGTGTATATACAAGAAATAATAAATCAACAAAAGGTAATTTTTGGAGCCAGAATAAAACTGAAGAGGATCAGGAAAGAATTTAAGTTCAAAGTGAAGGTCTGGAGTGGCTAGGTGGTGCAGTGAATAGAACACTGGCCCTGGAGTCAGGAGGACCTGAGTTCAAATTTGGCCTCAGACACTTAATACAAAAAACTAGCCATGTCATCTAGGGCAAGTCACTTAATCCCCATTGCCCTACCTTCCCTCTCCACAAAAGCAAAAAAAAGTAAAGATTAAGCTGCATCATTATACAAACCAGCTGTTCCTTAAAGCAGAGGTGAGAAAGAGTTAATTCTAACAATGGGAAGACCTATTACAACAAGATGAAGATATAAGGTAGAACATTATTCTTGAAAAACAGAAAGCTAGTGAAGCTGGATCATAGAGTGCATAGAGAAGATAATATGTAAGAAGTATGGAGAAGTAATGGGGGTTCAATCAGATTGCAAACAATATTAATGCAAAGCAAAAGAAATTGCCTTTGCTCCCAGAGGTAATGTGAAAATAATGAATTGTATTAACTAGGAGGGACATGTAATGATGACATATGTTTAAGGAAATTGACTTTTATAAATTATTTAATAAAATAGGGAGATACTTCAAAAGCAGGGAGAACAAATTTGATTCCATAATAGTGCAGGCAAGAGGTGATAAGGGCATAAACTAGAGATGCATGGATGGAGAAAATGGAATGTAAGCACAAGATATTGTGCTTAAGAAATATGAGATTTGGAAAGAATTTGGCAGAATAGACAGTATTCCCACAATACACTCACAGCATTCACCTCTAAAGAACTTTAAAATACCATGTCATATTGAATTCTGGAGGGATATCATCAACAAAATGTCTGGGTGAGATATTTTACTGTCCCAGGAAAAATGAGGAGGTTAAATAAAGAAGTTTGCACAGCTCAAATGAGGGGTGGGGGGCAGGAGGGGATTAACCAGTAATGCAGCACAGCAGCAACACAAACTATGGACACTGGCAGAAGAATAATTACTTCTGGGAGCTCTTACTAACCAGAGAAGATAAAGGATTAGAAATCTGGCTACAAATAGATTACAAATGATTTAATTTTCCCTTATTCACTTCCAGGTTTCAGTTCTAGAGAAGAGAGGAGTGTTTGCAATAGCAAGACTGCACAAGATGAATAGAAGATATGCAAGTTAGGTATAATAGACCTCTGGAGAAAACCGAATTGGAGTAGGTGGTTGTAGAAATTTTTTTTTCACTGTGAATGGCATATTCACAATAATTGACCATAAAATTGTTAAAGCTAAAAGTTAAAAATAAACAATAAATAAAATCATGGCTAATTTTCTTTTTATAAAGAAAAAACTAAATTACTAATGTGAAAAATGAAGAGGGTGAATGCAACCAGAACTGATGATATAATAATAAAATCAATTAGGAGTTATTTTGCCCAATCAATGAAAGCTTTTTAAAATGACAACTAGCGATTTGTATCTAAAACCCAGAGCAGGCATTATCTGTAATAGGGATAAACTAGAAGCCTTATTAATAACAACAGGGATAAAGCAAGGATGTTCATTATCATCATTATTATTCAACATTTTACTAGAAATACTATGTATATCAATAAGATAAGGAAAAGGAAGTGAAGGAAAAGAATAGGCAAGGAGAAAATAAAAATATCATTCTTTGCATATGATGTTATATATTTAGAGAACCCTGGAGAATAAGCTAAAACATAGATGAAATAATTAATAACTTCAGCAAAATTGCAGGAAATAAAAAAAAAAACTTACACAAGTCACTAGCATTATATATGTACACACATATACATGTATATATATATGTATATATTATGACACACACAACATTGAAGGAAGAGATAAAAAGGGAAATTTCTTTTAAATTAACTGCAAAATTATATACTATTGTGGGTGTGCTTGCCAACAAAAACTCGGGACCTATATAAACACAAAATACTTTTCAAACAAATAAAGACAGATCTAAACAATTGGAGAAGTATTAATTGCTTATGTGTGGGGGACAGGTCAATATAATAAGAATAATAATTCTACCTAAAATTACTGTATTTATTCAATACAATATCAATCAAAATATAAAGAATTATTTCATAGAGCTAAGAAAAATAACAACATTCATTGGGAAGATCAAAATGTCAAAAATGTCAAGGGAATCAATGAAATAAACATGAAAGGAGATGAGTTAGCAATACCAGATTTTGAACTATATTACAAAACAGTGATTATCAAAATAATATGGGGATCACTAAGAAATATAGTGGTAAAGTAACACATTGTGTCATAAATGATAATGACATGGGATGGAGTCAACAAGTAAGTGAATAAATGTGTTAAAATTTTGCTCATGCAAAGCAATACTCTTGAGCAGATGCATGTAAGGATCAAGTGCTGTGACAACAGAACACAGTGACAGATGTATTTTCACTAAGTTTTATCCCTCTCTCCCTTTGTGTAATAGTAATAGAATTTAAAGATTCCCCTGTATTGATTGGTTTTTGGTTTGATTGTGTTAAAACCCAGAGCTTGTTAATCCCACTTGTTCCATGGACTTGTTAACATGAAAAAAGAGGGCTGAACTGGGAGGAGCTGGTGACATAAATTTAGAGAGACACAAGAGAGAGGCAGAAGAACTTTTTGGAAGCAGCACCCTTTTGGAGGCAGAGAGAGACTGAGAGGATTGCTGAGGGCCACTTTGAATTTCCCTGGACTTTTGAGACCTGCCACCCAGAGCTGCCAAGGACTGAGGAGACATGGCTGTTTTGCTGGTACTTTATGAAAAGGCATATGTACAGATATTTTTCCCTTAGAGAGTTTTAAAACAGTACCTTGTACTTCAAGAACTAAATGGACCTGGTTTGTTATTTAAGAAAAATTATATTACCAAGAGGAAAACACAGTTATTTACTTAGACCCATACCATATAGTTCAACTTTAAGGATTAGCTTACTTTTGAGAAATATCAAAGATGAAGACTAGAAGCAATAAATTTCATATTCTTAGGAGACAGAAAATCTTCTGTGGGAGTATTTCCATCTTTGAAACAACTTCCTCATTATGGTTCATTGAATATATGTTCTTATTTATTTAATATATGTCCTTATTAAAATAAATAATCATTTCAATTAAATGACCAGGGATTAAATTATTAAATTAAATTATGAACATAAACGTGAGTATTTTCATGTATACAACAGACAAAAGAAGAGGTTCACATATTAAATCACATAATTCCACACCATATTGCTTATTTTTAAGAAAGTATATAATAGGTTATTTATATTACTTTATAAATTCTCCCATTTCCCTGAGCTTCCTTCTGAAAATCCTTATTTTCTATGAATTTTTAAAATATTTCAATCTCTGGGACCAGATGATTTACAAGAGAATTCTATTAAACATTTAAAGAGAAATTACTTTCAATGCTATATAGACTATTAAGGAAAATTGGTAAAGAAGGAAACCTACCAAATTTTTTTTATTACACAAATATGGTACTGATATCTAAACCTGGAAGAATCAAAACAAAGAAAGAAAATCATGTGTCTATTCCCCTAATGAATATAGATGCAAAAAATTTAAATAAAATATTACCAAAAAGTTTACAGCAACTTATCAGAAGAATAATATATTTTGACCAGGTAGGATTTATACCAGGAATGCAGGTTTGGTTTAATTTTAGGAAAACTCTTAGGGTAACTAATCATATCAAGAACAAATCAAACAGAAACATATTATTATATCAATAGATGCAGAAAAAGCTTCTGATAAAATACAAAATAGATTCCTATTAAAAACATTAAGAGAATTGAAATAAATGGAGCCTTCCTTAAAATGATAAGTAACATCTAGTTAAAACCTTCAGAAAACATTATATGCAATGGGAATAAGTTAGATGCATTTACAATAAGATTCAGGGTGAAACAAGCATGTCGGTTGTCACCACTGTTATTCAAAATGGTACTAGAAATGTTAGCTTTAGCAATAAGAGAAGGTAAAGAACTTTAAGGAATTAGAATAGGCAAAGAAAAAATTAAGTAATCACCCTTTTCAGATGATATGATAATATAGAGAATCAAGTAAATAAAAACTATTTGAAATAATGAACAACTTTGGCAAAGTTGCAGGATAGAAAACAAAATTACATGAATCATTGGCATTTCTATAAATTACTAACAAAACCCAACAGCAAGAAATAGAAAGAGAAATTTCATTTAAAGTTACCCTAGACATTATAAAATATTTAGAGTCTACCTACCAAACCAATCCATGAATTATATGAACAAAATTATGAAACATTTTTCACACAAATAAAGTCAGATCTAAATAATTGTAAACACATCAGTTGTTAATGGGTTGGTTGAGCTAATATAATAAAAATGACAATTCTACCTAAATTAATTTATTCTATGCCATACCAATCAAACTACCAGAAATATTTTATAAAGCTAGAAAAATAATAACAGCATTCATCTAGAAGTACAAAATGTCCAGAATATGAAGGTAATTAACTAAATAAATGACAAGGAAGGTGGCCTAACAATACCAGTTCTTAAAGTATATCATAAAACAGCAAACATCAACACCATTTAGCACTGGCTAAGAAATAGAGCAATAGAGGAATAGTTTAGGTACACAAGACACAGTAGTCAATGATTATAGCTATCTACTGTTTGATAAAACCAAAGACCTCACCTTCTAGCATAAGAACTCACTATTTGACAAAAACTGCTGGAAAAAACTGTAAAATAGTATGGCAGAAACTGGACATATACCAATATCTGATGTCATATACCAAAATAAAGTTCAAATGAGCATGATATAGGTATAAATACTGATACTATACACAAATTAGGTGATCAAGGAATAGTTTATCTCTCAGTTTGATAGAGAAAGGAGGAAATTATGACCAAAAAAGAGATAGAGAACATTATGAAATGAAAAATGGATAATTTTGATTACATTAATTTGGAAAGATTTTGCACAAAGCCAAATGCACCCAAGAATAGGAGGAAAGCAGAAAACTGGAAAATATTTTTTACAACTAGTGTCTCTCACAATGAAATAATTTCTAAAATGTGTAGAGAACTGAAACTAATTTACAAGAATTCAAATCATTCCCCAATTGATAGATCGTTAAAGGATATGAATAGGTAGTTTTCAGAAAAAATAAATTAAAGCTATCTATAGTCATATGAAAAAATGCTCTAAATAACTCTTGATTAAATAAATGTAAATCAAAACAACTCTGAAGTATCACATTATACCTATCAGATTGGCTAACATGAGAAAACAGGAAAATGATAAATGTTGGAGAAGATGTGGGCAAGTTGGAACATGAATTCATTGTTGGTGGATCTCTAAATTGATCTAACCATGCTAGAGAGCAATCTGCAACTATGCCAGAAAAGCAGAAGGCAGAAGGCATAAAAATGTGAATATCAGGGGGTTGGAGTGAAGATAGTGGAGTAGAAGGAGGAAATTCCATGACCTACCCCTACAACCACCTCAAGTACCTATAAAATATGATGTTAAACAAATTTTAGAGCCACAGAACCCACAAAATGACAGCAAGAAACAAATTTCCTGCTGAAGGCAGCTTGGCAGGCCACTAGGAAGGGTTCATCACAGCACATTAGGAACTGAGCACAGTCCCACATGAGCTGGGAGATCTTGGCCCCAGGGAGGCAGTGGCAACAAGAGCTTACAGGAGAATAAAGCAACAACATCTGTGGCAGTTTCTAGACTTTTCAACCCATAAATGCCAAAAAGAAAGTAAAAGATCATTTGGAACTCTGTTTGAAAGGAAGGGTGGGGCATGGCCCCTGGCATGAAGCACAGAGGTGGCAGAGGCACAGCAGCTGTGGCATCTCCCACATGGCTGCTTCACAAGCTCCTGGCCTACAGATCATAGGGTGACCAAGCGAAAATTCTGAGGGTAATCACTGTTGCTTTGACGTGCTTGGATCTGGATTGTGGTCTTGGGTGCTTGTACTCGGGTGAGAAATGCCAGTTTGCCAGTCTGGTGTGTGTAGAGAGGGCACCCTCCTCAGACCTCTTACAACATTTGCAAAAAACAGTGTTTAGGGACAAAACTCTCCTCTCTTGAAGTGTAGTTCTACTGTGGCAAAGAGCAGAAAAGTTAAGTAATTGGCCAGATGAGAAAGCAGAGGAAGCAAAGCAAACAGAGCAATCAAACTTTTGACTCCTTTTTGGGGGGACAAAAAAGATCAATACATTGAATGGAAGACAATGAAGTCAGAAGTCCTACACCAAAAGCTTCAAAGAAAAATATGAACTGGTCATAGGCCATGGAAAAGCTCAAGAAGGATTTCGAAAATCAAGTAAGAGAAGTGGAGTAAAAATTGGGAAGAGAAATTAGAATGATGCAAGAAAATCATGAAAAGAGATTCTATAACCTGACTGAAGAAAATAATGCCTTAAAAATCGACTAATTCATATAGCAAAAGAAGCCCAGAAATTCAATGAGGAGAATGCCTTAAAAAGCCGAATTTGACAGATGGAAAAGGAATTACAAATCTCAGTGAAGAGAATAATTCCTTCAAAATTAGATTGGAGCAAATGGAAACTAATGACTTTATGAGAAATCAAGAAACTATAAAACAGTTGCAAACAAAAGAAAAAATAGAAGGCAATGTGAACTATCTCATTGGAAAAACCACTCATCGGGAAAATAGATCCAAGAGAGATACTTTAAAAATTATTGGGCTATCTGAAAGCATGATGAAAAAAATTAAAACCTAGAAATCATCTTTCAAGAAATTCTCCAGGAAAAATACCCTGATATTTTAGAACCAGAAGGCAAAATAAAAATAGAAAGAATTCACCTATCACCTCTTGAAAAAAGTCACAAAAAGAAAACTGCTAGGAATAATAATGGCCAAATTCCAGATTTCCCAGGTCAAGGAGAAACTATTACAAGCAGCCTGGAGGAAACAATGGATTATTGTGGAAACACAATCAGGATAACACAAGATCTAGCAGCTCCTGCATAAAGAGGTCGAAGGATTTGGAATATGATATTCCAGAGGTCACAGGAACTATGGTTAAAACCAAGAGTCACCTACCCAGAAAAACTGAGTATAATGTTTCAGGGGAAAATATGGTCATTCAATGAAATAAAGGATTTTCAAGCATTCTTGATGAAAAAAACTTTAGTATTGAGTAGAAGATCTGACTTTCCAATACAAGAAGCAAGAGAAGCATATGAAGGTAAACAGGGAAAAGAAAACATAAGGAACTTATTAAAATTTTTAGATTTAATATTTACCTTTCTATATGATAAAATAATAATTGTAACACATGAAAGCTTTCTCAGTATGAGATCAGTTGAAAGTAATAAAAATGTGTGTGTGTATATATATATATGCTTGTGTGTGTACATACATATATGTGTTTATATAGGAGGATATATGTGCATATAAATACATATGTGAGTGTGTGTATATATGTGTACTCATATACATAGACACAGGGAACAGGATCAGTTGAATAGGAAAGGATAATACCTAAAAAATAAAATTAAGGTGTGGGAGAGGGATATGAGAGGACATAGGGACAGATAGATTAGTGTAAATTACCTCAAATAAAGGAGGCAAGAGAAAACTGTTATAATGGTGGGGAAAAACAGGGAGAGAAAAGGGAATGGGTCAACCTTACTGTTGTTGAATTTGCCTTAATGAGGGAAAACATAGACTAAATTGGGTATCTTTCCCTACAGGAAATTAGGGGGGAGGGGAAGAAAATAAGAGGGGGCATGATAGAAGGGAGGGCATATGGGGGGGTTAGTTAGAAGTACACACTTTTGTAAGGGGACAGGGTCAAAGTAGAAAATAAAATAAGTGAGGGGTGGGATAACATGAAGGTAAGGTATACTGGTATACTTACTATGGAAATATTGTTTTGTGTAGCTAAACAGGTATAACCTATATTGGATCACTTTTCCTTCCAGTAGGATTCGGTGAGGAGGGAAGAAGGGAAAGAATTTGGAAATCAAAAGTTATATGTATATATATATATATATATATATATACATATATATGTATATATAAATATATATGTATATATATTTGTGTGTATATTTACATGCAACTGGGAAATAAGATATACAGACACGTGTCTATAGAAATCCATTTTGCCCTACTAGAAAGTGAGAGGGAGAATGGGGGAGGATATATGAGCCAGCAGATTGGAGGAAAGGGCATTGAGTAGAATCACTATTTTGGGGTGGGGGTAGGGGAAATACTGGGAGTAAAGGTGTAACTCAAAATCTTGTGGAAATGCATGTTGAAAACTTAAATTAAACAATTTTTTTAATGTGCATACACTTTGACCCAGCAATACCACTTTTAGGAAACATCCTAAAGAGATCATGGCATTGATCAGATATCTTGTGTTTCATAGTTTGTTTTGTATTTGTATTTGTATTTTATGTTAATGTCTTCCACATGAAAAATGTTCTCCTAATCTCTTCACTGTGAATCAGTTCATACTAACTGGCATTCTTTAAATCACTTTACCATTTTAAATGTCACAATAATAATCCATAATATTATAATATTAATCACATCATAATATTCCCTTCTCCTCCTCTCCACTTCCTCTCCCTCTGTTATTTCTTCCTTCATATTCTGTTTCTCCTCCTGTTCGTCCTGATTCTGTATCTTCTACCTTCTTCCATTGCTGATCCTACTTTATTTTGCTTGTAACCATTTCTTCTCATACATTATTCTTTTTTAGTCCCCCATTTTCTTATTCCTACTTGTTTAGATCCTATGTGTTTCATCTGATTCTAGCTTTCCCTCCATGTTTACATTTTTATTGTTCACTCACCCTAATTATGATCATTTAAAAAATTAATTCATCCTTCCCTTCTGCTAGTATATTCATTTCACCCTCTCTTCTTTTTGCTTTCTTAAAAGCCTCAGCACAGAAAAAAATCAAGATCCAAGTGTCCCTTTTTCATATTTAATTTTTTCCTATGCCTTTTATAGAACTTAAAGTTCTAAAAGGATTGCTTTTTCATCTCTTCTTTATTTGAACATTTTCTAATATCATGCAGCATTATATATATAATTTTCCAATTGCTCAAATAAATTTACCTTTCTCTGTTTCTTGTACTTATCTGAAATTAAATTTCAAATTTCGTACTAGGTTCTGATATTTTTTTTTATCAGAAATGCTTCAAAGAATTCCACAAAATTCTATTCCACTATTCAACAAAAAAATCTATTTTATTTTAAAAATTATATTCAACTATAAATGCAAGATTATTACTGGTTATAAGCTAAAATGCTTTACTTTTTGAAGTATTCTATTCTGTGGTCTGTATTCTTATATAGTAGAAACTGCCAGGTCATATGTAATAGTGACTACAGTCATTTAGTTTCCTTCTTTCTAGTTGTTTGCAGCATTTGTTCTTTGATCTAGACATTCTGAATTTTGTCTCTGTTGTTTCTGCAATATTTGCTTTTAGAGCTCCTTTCAGGACAGATTAGTGAATTCTTTCCATATACATTTTGCCCTTTGGTTATAAGATATACCATGTTTCACCACATCATCCTTGCATATGTTATTCCTTTTTTTGCAAAAAAAGTGTGACCATTATGTTGAGCTTTGGTCCACAGAATCTTACTAAATACTGCTTCCTTTGACATGTTTCCTGGTCACCTTGGGGCATAAAACAACCTATTCTCATGGAGTCAGTGACATTCCAAGTGGATGCCTGAAGACAATTCCAGTCATAGAACCCTGGCCTGCTGAGATGTATTCCTATAAGGTTATGAAGAGGTATTTACTGATATAACTTTAAGTGCTATTAATCCTTGTTGCTTATCCTTTCTGTATTAGGAAAAAGTAAACCTAATTTTGTTAGCAATTCAGTCATTTTGGAGTGCTAATTTTATTCCAAAATCAATATCAGGAAGTTCATGTTAGGCTCACCTTCAACACTGTTGCTCTTAGTATGTTTCCTAGGCCTATGATATGGGCTACTGACCAGCCTGGGGCTTTCGAGGAGAGCTTTCCTCAGATTATTACTGTAAAACCAGAACATTATAGGAAACATATGTTGATGTCAATTCTCTAGTCAAACTGAGATGCCACTGACTTTTTCATCTGAACTTTTGCTAGTTAACCAATTTACTGTTGCCCATGAACTTCTTCATGATTTTTTAGGTTTAGAAAAGAAAGATGTTATATAATTTATTTTATTTTTGGCTTTATTGATTAATATTCCAATCATGGGAGCACATTCAGGAACCTCCAGCAGTGCGTTGAATTCTGAGATAAGTACCTCTTGAAGTATATATATATATATATATACAATTTTGATGTAAAATGTAGGGGACTGGCTTTCTACTCTAGGACTCATATAGGTATTCTGTTATCATTTTTAATGAATTACTTAAAACTGAGAGATTGACTAATAAAGGCTCAATCCTGGGATCAACAATGTGGGTTGACTCTGCACAGAACCCTGTACTCTTGCTCCCAGACTTAATATCAAATAGCTTGACAGAAATAAATTTCTTGAAATTTTATAAAAAGACTGTATTTCCTAGTCAGGACCCATTCAGTCTGGTGATTTTTCTATATTTCTGGGCAATAATTTTTGGGGAGAGTTAAGCTACACTATTTGTTTTCTGCTACTCTACCATTTAGATAATCTCATCCTCTTATACCAATGAGGTTTCATCAAGAATATATATGGCCACAAAATATATCATACTCATTTTAACAAAAAAGATGGAAAGATATAGATTTGATAATAGTACAATGAAAAACATTTTAAACTGAACTCAAAGAATAGTTGCAAATTAATTATTGACATGGAAAGAGGTCTACACTCAAGTATTTTCATGAAATTGTGCTCATTTTGGGCCAGAACCAAGATGGTGTAGTAAAAGCAGGAGCTTGCTTGAGCTCTCCCCCACACCCTTCCAAATAACTTTAAACATAGCTGTAAACAAATTCTAGAAAAGCAAAAACCACAAAATGACAAAGCAAAACAAATTTCCAACCCAAGACAACCTGGAAGGTTGACAGGAAAGGGCTATTGCACTGGATGGGGAGAGGAGCACAGTTCAGGATGGATCATGCAGGCAAAGATTGAACCCAAGCAAACAGGGAGCAGAGCTTGAATCACTGACAACTGTGGCAGTTTCCAGACTTCTCACCCACAAATGACAGAGAAAACTTAGATTAATAGGAAAGGTCAATTTGACCTGGGTGAGAGAAGAGTATTGTCTGGCCTCACCTGTATGGTGGAGAGAGGAGCACAATAGGCTGAAGATGGCAGCAACAGCAGCAGCAACAGTGATGGATAATTCCAGAGCTCTTGGCTTCTCTCTTTTGATCATGTCATCTTGGAAGAATTGAAAATGTACATGTCCCTAGAAGTATCTTCAAATACAGATGCATAATACTCCTGAGACTTGATAGAAAACATCCCCAACACTTGAAGCAGAAAGCTGATTTAACAAAGAGTTAAAAAGTCAAGTAATAGACTTATAAAATGAGAAAACAGTGTAAAAACAACTCATACTAGAGAATCTTACTTTGGTGACAAAGAAGATTAAAATATACAACCAGAAGAAGACAATAAAGTCAAAGTTCCTATATCAAAAGCCTCCAAGAAAAATATGAATTGGTCTCAGGGCATGGAAGAGCTCAAAAATGATTTTGAAAATAGAGTAAGAGGTGTAGAGGAAAAAATGTGAAGAGAAATCAAGAGTGTTACAAGAAAATCATGAAAACAATTCAATCATTTGCTAGAGGAGACCCCCAAAATACTGAAAAACATAATAACCATAAAAATAGAATAACCCAAAATGCAAAAGAGGTCTAAAAAATCAATAAGGAGAAGAATGCCTTAAAAAACAGAATTGGCCAAATGGAAAAGAAGGTCCAAATGTTCACTGAAGAAAATAATTCCTTAAAAATTAGAATGCGGCAAATGGAAAGTAATAACTAAATGAGAAAGCAATAACTTAGAAAATGAAACTAAGATCATGAAAAAAATGGAAGGCAATGTGAAATATCTTATTGGAAAAATAACTGACCTGCAAAATAAATCCAGGTGACATAATTTAAAAAAATATTGGACTACCTGAAAACCATGATAAAAAATGCCTAGACATCATCTTTGAAGAAATTATCAAAAAGAAATGTCATGATATTTTAGAACCAGAGGATTAAGTAGAAATTTATATAATCCACCAAATACCTCCTGAAAGAGATCCCAACATACTTCTAGGAATATTGTAGCCACATTCCAGAGTTCCCAAGTTAAGGAGAAAATATTGTAAGGAACCAGAAAGAAAAAATTCATGTATTGTGGAAACACAATCAGGATAACACATGAATGTCATATTACATATGTCAAAAGAACTATGATTAAAACCAAGAATTGCCTACACAGTAAAACTGATATAATCCTTCAGGGTAAAAAAGATGGACATACAATGAAATAGAGCATTTTCAAACATTCTTGATGAAAAGACAAGAGGTGAATAAAAATTTGACTTTTAAATATGACTCAAAATAAGCATGAATAGGTAAACATGAAGGAGAAATCATAAGGGACATATTAAATTTGAACCACTTTCATTCATACATGAAAAATAATATTTGTAACTTAAAGGACTTTTCTCAGTATTAGGGTTCTCTATCTCTGTGTATACACACATACACACACAAACATAGAGATAATTGCATACCAAGGGACAATAACAATAAAATTAAGGAGTGAGAGAAAGGAATGTTTTGAGAGAAAGAGAATGGGAGAGGTAGGATGAGGTAAATTATCTCAAAAAAAGAGTCAATAAAAAGTTTTTATTTTTAAAATTTCAGGGAAAGAGGGAGGAGGTGAGAGGGAATGAGTGAACCTTATTCTTTTTGGATTCTGGCTTAAGGGGGGGAATAACTTACACACTTTATTGACTATGAAAATCTATCTTACCCTACAGGGAAGTAAAGGGGAAAAGAATCAGAGAAGGGAGGATGATAGAAGGGAAGGCAACTTGGGGGAGGGTGTAGTCAGAAGCAAACACTTTTAAGGGAGGACAGGGTCAAAGGAGAGAATAGAATAAATGGGGGTGGGATAGGACAGAGGGAAATCTAGTTATTCTATTACAACATGACTATTGTGGAAGTATGTCATATAACTACACATGTATAGCCTATATTGAATTGTTTGTCTTATCAATGAAAGTGGGTCAGGAGAAAAGAAGGGAGGTAATTTGGAACTCAAAGTTTTAAAAATGAATGTTAAAAACTGTTTTTACATGCAAATTGGAAATAAGATACACAAGTAATGGAGTTTAGAAATCTGTCTTGCCCTGCAGGAAAATAGAAGGGAAAAGGATCAAAGAAGGAGGAATAATGATAGAAGGGAGGGCAGATAGGGAGAAGGGATAATCAGAATGCATGTGTTCTTGGTACAGGGGAGCGGAGAGATGGGGAGAAAATTTGGAACACAGAATCTTGTGGAAGTGAATGTTGAAAACTAAAAATGAATTTATTAATGAGAATTCAAAGAAAAATTAAGTAAAAAAAGAAATAGTGCTAAGTTATATGCTCTTTGACATTATTATCAGTGCCTTGCATAAAATAATGGGAATGATGTTCATTAAACTTATAGATGACTCAAAGTTGGTTTCAACTGCTAATACACTGGAATTAGTCAAGATGCAAAGAAAATAGAATCTTGAAAGGCTAGAAATCTGAGCAGAATCTAATTATAGTGAATGGAATTTTAAAATGTAAAATCTTATATATGGGTAAAAAAAAAAAACTTTTAAAGTACATGATAAGGAGGCATGATTACTCCATATAGTGAAATAAAATTTCAGAGTCATTAGTACACTACAGGGTCAGTATGAGTAAGCAATGTAATATGGCAGTCAAAAGCCAATACAGTCTTGGACTAAATTGGAAGAGCAACAGGAAGGTCACAGTTCCACACTTCAGTCTTCATCAGACCTTATCTGAATTATTCTTTTCAGTCTTAGCATCATTTGAAAAGTAATTTGATTAATTGGACAGTATCCAGAGCATCCAAGATGATGAAGGACTTTGAAGTCATCATTGTCAATGTCATCATCATCACCATCATTTATTTATAAAGAGCTTTAAAGTTTTCAAATAGTTTTGCATATTATTATTTGATTGCATTAAATACATATGTGAGGATTAATTAAACTTACTGTGCACGTTTAGCTTGGAAAAGAAAAGCCTCAGGGCAGCATGATAATTGTCTTCTTACCATGTGGAGAAAGAATTCAATTTGTTCTTTTAGTCTCTGTGAGATGAACCAGGAACAGTGAGTAGAAGTTGTGAAGAGGCAAATTAGCCTAGAATTCAAAGAGGGGGAGGAGGAGTACCATCTGTTGGGAATTTTAGAATTGGGATTGATTTTGTGTATAGAAATGATGTTAATGTCCCTTTTATTGAAACCCATAAAGCCAATTTAAACTTTTTTTTGAAGAAATTGATTGGTTATTAACTGACCATTCCCAGTCATTGCACTCTAGTTAATGACCAGTTAACAACTAGTCAAATCATATGTGTCTCTCAGAATAACATTGACTCAACAGTTCATGTAACCTTATGCTCATTCATTAGAGTACATTAATTACACATTCCCCTCATTGCTATAAATTCACCCATGCAATTCATCCATGGTTTATTATTTAATATATTTTTTTCTTTTTTTGTTGCTTGACCATAGATTTTCCATGAAGTATCTACCCAACTTGTCCTGGTCATCTTTAAATTCCTTTAATTTCCCTTGGTCATCTTTAAATTCCTGCAACACTAAATATTTTTATTAATATTATTCAATCCAGCATAGGAATTCTAGAATTTCAAGATTAGAAGAGACCTAAAAGATCATCTACTTTAACCCACTTCTGAAAATTGATGCCTCTAAAATTTACTAGAGTTATTATTCAACCTTTTTTCAGCCTACTACCTTTAAGTTTCCATGAGTTTGTCATCAATCTCTACACGTTCCTTCCTGGTCTATAAAGTAAAACACGTTCAACTAAGCCAAAAATCATGTCAATGCTATAATTTCTCTATTTGGGTGGCTTTCTGTGGGTAGAGTAAAGTTTCCCTGAATTTTTCAAACATAGTAGGCACTTAGTAAATATATATTGGATTGACTTGACATACTGACAACTCTGGCATTTTGGAGAAGGATATTGGAATATGGAGATATTCTCATACCACAAAGGGGCTGAGTTTACTCTAAAAGGGAAAAGCCAGCAGAATTCATTGCCTGAGTCAGAGTTGGACTTCATGGTTGAAAGAATTAGTACTGTGGACCCAATTTAACCTTACCCATTGGATTGACAAGGAACTATAGCACCATTCTAACTCTTGGGATGACCTACTGTGAATCACGTCTTTAAATGCCTTTATCATTCAAAAGGGAAATTTATCCCACCTAAACTCCCAGGAGACCCACTATCAGTGTGAAGACCCTCCCTAAATTCTAGACACTCATGTTGAGACTATTACTATTGTAAATTTATCTTACTCACTGTGGTCATGCTTAATTTGGATTTGTCTCATTTTTTCCCCACTAAAAAGAGGGCTACTTGCAGTAACATTTTCATTTTTCTTGTCTAAAGTCCATTATTGTGGTTCTTTCTGAATACTAGCTCATCACCATTACTCAGCAAATGAAGAATTAGGCTATAACAGGAAGATCCTGACCATATTAATCAATAAGTCATGAAATTACTTTCTATTCCTATTGCTATCAAAATCTAGATAGGTATTTGATTGATCAATGAAGGAACAAGAGTAGTGGTAACCTCTGGCTTTGCTAGTATTTCAAGAACATACCCTGACTATGACACTGTATGGATCCTGTTTAAATGAAATGTGGATGTGACCTTCCTTCAAGAAAAATTTTTAATGTGACTACTTTCCATGCCATTTCCCAGAGAAGACATGCAACTCTAACAGTATACCCCAGGGGTAGTTCTATGCTTTTTACTATACACAGGTGATGCCTAGCCTCAGATCAAATTGCCTTTGGGGGAAATCCAATGAGGAACTCTCTTGCATGGTGAGAGATAAAATCCTAACAACTTATCTGGCATCTGGCTCTCCAAAACCCACACTTATCTGGGAGATAACTTTTTTCTTTATTTAAGACTAAGTTCCTGGGGATAGAGACAAGATGGTGCAGAATAGGCAGGGATTTTCTTGAAATCTCCCAAATTCTGCTCCAAATAACTTTAAATAAGCCATCAAAATGAAAAGTAGAGTAGCTGAACTCACCAAAGGATAAAGTGCAACAATATTCCAGCACAAGACAACTTAGAAAGTTGGCAGGAAATGTTTGCCATACCTGGGTGAGAATGGAACACACTCTAGTGCAGGTGTCCAGCAAACAAGCTGCAGGACTTAGAAGCAACCAAATCAGGAGCAGTAGCAGCATTTTCATCCACAGATGGCAAGTGGGTTGGACAACTGATCAGACGATTACAGGGGTACTTCCGCAGGTTCAGGATTCTGTTTCATTGCCTGTATGGGGAATCTGGCAATCCTGGGAAAAGCAAAATTAGCACACAAAAATTTGTGGCTGCTTGGGAAGTAGGAAACTAGTCAAAGTTCCAAGGAAGGAAAGAGAGTTTGTGGTAGCTCACAGACCATGAGAGCAGTGCCCACACAGCTTTTTGGATAACATCACCTTGGAAAAACTGAAAAGTAACAAGCACCCAGAACTATGTCTTATAGTGGCCACATAAAAATCCTGAAACCTGGGACAATGCCTCCTCCTGAAAGAAATCCCAAAATTAAAAATCTCAGGAATATTATAATTAAGTTCTAAAACTCTCAGGTCAAGAAGAAGTTATTGCAAATAGTTATAAAGAAACAATCAAAATATTATGGAGTCACAGTGAGGATAGCACAAGATTTAGCAGTTTCTACAGTAAAGTATTGGAGGGCTTAGACAATGATATTCCAGAGGGCAATGAAGCTGGGATGATAGTCAAGACTTAAGTACCCAACAAAATAAAGTTCAATCCTTTGGCAGGGGGTGGGGGGTGGGGTAATGGACATTCAAGGAAATTGAGGATTTTCAATCATTTCTGATGTAAAGACTAGAGTTAAATAAAAAAATTGACATTCAAGCAGGAGCCTCAAGAGAAGTATAAAAAGGTAAACAGGAAAGAGAAATCATAAAGAATTTTAAAGGATAAACTGTTCAAATTACTACATGGAAAGACGGTACCTGCAGTTCCTAAGAACTTAATCATTAAGGCAGTTAGAAGTATAAATAGACACAGAACATAAGTGTGAGTTGAATATGATTGAACAATATTTAAAAAAAAGCAAAATTAAAGAGTAAGAAAGAGGAATCCACTGGCAGAAGGGGAAAAAGGAGGTAGAAAAGGGGAAATCATATCAAGTCTAATGCATGCAAAAGGAAGAGCTTTTAAAGGGGAAGACAGGAGTTATAGAGGAAATGAATGAACCTTACTCAGAACTACCTCAAAGGAGAAATAACATGCATACTCAATTGGGTATAGAAATCAATCTTACTGGGGGCAGAATCAAGATGGTGGAGTAGAAACAGGAACCCACAGCTCCACATCACACCCCCTCCAATTCATGTAAAAAATTACTCTAGACAAACTTTGGAGCTGCAGAAAGCACAAAATGACAGAGAGGAGCTAAACTCCCACTGAGGACAGTCCTGCAGAAAGTGGCCAGCACAGTGTTCTGGGGGCTCAGGACAGCCCCCTGCCAGACACAGGTTTTAGCCTCAGAGGAGGCCTGACCAGCTACTGGCTGAAGGGAATTCAGATCAACAGCAGCTGTGGCGGTCTCCACAATTATCAACCCACAGATGCCAAGGACAAAGTGAGAGGTCAGTGCAGTGTGGACATTTGGACCTGGGAATTTGGAAGTGTGATCAGGGGATCAAGGCGAGAAAGAGCAGAGGCTTCAAGGCTGTGCAGCAGCCAGCTCCTATCTACTTCAGAGCTACTGGTCTGCAGATTATAGGAGGATCAAGGGACTAGTCTGAGGGGTAATAGCTCTTGTTTTAACCTGCATGGATCTGGATTGCTGTCTTGGGTGGAGGCCCTGGGGTGCATGAACAGTCTGGCAGAGAGTGTGGATGCTTCAAAGATGGCACCCAACTAATACCTCCAGCAGCAGCAAAAACCCCAGCATTTGGGATAAAGCTCCCATTTCAGGTAGCAGAGCTCTACTGTGGCAAAAGGCTCAAAAGTCAAGTAATTAAGTGGCAACATGAGCAAGCAAGGAAACAAACCAAACAGAAAAATCCAACTTTACATTCCTATTTTGAGGACAAAAAGGATCAAAGCATGGAACAGGAAGAAGACAACAAAGTCAGAACTCCTGCACCAAAAGCTCCCAAGAAAAATATGATCTGGTTACAGGCTATAGAGGAGCTTTAAAAGGATTTAGAAAATCAAATAATAGAAGTGGAGGAAAAATTGGAAAAAGAAATGAGAACGATGAAAGAAAATTATGAAATGACAGTCAATAACCTGGCTGAAGAAAATAATATCTTAAAAATAAGACTAACTCAGATGGCAAAAGAGGCTCAAAAGGACAATGAGGAGAAAAAGGCCTTAAAAAGCTGAATTTGTCAGATGGAAAAAGAATCTAAAAAGCTCACTGAAGACAATCATTCCTTCAGAATTAGACTGGAGCAAATGGAAGCTAGTGACTTTATGAGAAATCAAAATACTATTAAACAGATCCAAACAAATGAAAAAATAGAAGGCAATGTGGCAAATCTCACTGGGAAAACCACTGACCTAGAAAGTAGATCAAGGAGAGATAATTTAAAAATTATTTGACTACCTGAAATCCATGTTCCAAAAAAGAACCTATAAATCATCCTTCAAGAAATTCTCAAGGAAAATTGCCCTGATGTTTTAGGACCAGAGGGAAAAATAGAGTTTGAAAAAGTCCCCCCTTCACCTCTTGAAAAAGATCCCCAAAAGAACACTACTAGGAATATAATAGCCAGATTCAGAGTTCCCAGATCAAGGAGAAAATATTACACCCCGCAATGAAGAAACAATTTGAATATTGTGGAAACACATTTGGGATACCTCAGGGCCTGGCAGCTTCTACACTGAGGATTTTAAGGGTTTGGGACATGATATTCCAGAAGTCAAAGGAGATGGGATTAAAACCAAAAATCCCCTACCCAACAAAACTGAGTTACATGTTCTAGAGGAAAATATGGTCAATCAGTGGAATAGCAGACTTTCAAGTATTCTTTTTTTTAATTGAATGTTTTATTAACTTTTAGTTTACATCATCCATTTCTGCAAGATTTTGAGTTACAAATTTTCTCCAAATTTTCCCCTACCCACTACCCCAAAATAGTAATCCTACTGGATATACCCTCCTCCAATAAGCTCTCTCTTATACCTTCTCCCATACCCCCTTTGACTTTCCAGTAGAGCACAGTGGATATCCATGGCCCAGTTCCTGTATATCCTATTTCCCAGTTACATATAAAATAATATTAATAAAAGTATATGTGTATATATACATACATATGCATATGCATACACACACATACATACACACACACACACACATATATATATATATATATATATATATATATATATATATATATATACACACACACATAAACTTTTGCTTAAAACTTTAATTCCAGATTCATTCCCTTCCTCCCCTGTCACCACCCTTACTGGAAAGATAAGCAATTCAGGATAGTTTGTCCATGTGTAGCTATGCAAAATATTCCAAAGGTGGATATATTGTAAAATACTGACTCTATTTCCCTTCCTCCTATCCCACCTCCCACTTGAGAATGCTTGAAATGATCTATTCTGCTGAATGACCATTTTTCCCATTGAAACACAATACTCAGATTTGCTGGGTAGGTGATTCTTGGTTTTAATATTATTTTATTTTTTATTTTATTTGAAAAAAATAACTTCTGATTTACATCATTCATTTCCACCCAATTTTGAGTTACAAATTTTCTCCCCATTTTTCCCCTACCCACTGCCTCAAAATAGCAGTGCCACAGGATAACCCCTCCTCCAATCTGTTCTCTCCCATATTTTCTTCCATACACCTTTCAACTTATCTAGTAGGGCATGGTGGATCTCTATGCCCCAGTACCTTTATATCTTATTTCTCAGTTACATGTAAAATAGTATTAATAATAATGTATGTATGTGTATATATATATTTAAACATTTGATTTTAAAACTTTGAATTCCAGATTCATTCCCTTTCTCCCTTGTCACCCACCCTTACTGGGAAGATAAGCAGTTCAGTGTAGGATATACATGTGTAGCTATGCAAAACATTTCCATGGCAGATATATTGTAAAAGACTGACTATATTTCCTTCCCTGCTATCCCACCTCCCACTTGTTCTGTTCTCTAGTTCGATCCTGACCCTTTTCAAAAGTGGGTGCTTCCAACTTCCGTCCCCCCATCCTGCCCTCCCTTTCATCATCCCCCTCTCATCCCCTACCCTCAACTATCCTGTAGGGTAAGATACTGTAAGGGTTATGGGATTCAAAAATCTTCCATGCCCCATTGGACTTGCTGATTTAGCAGGAAGGGGTGGGGCAGGAGGAAGCAGAAGCCAAGCTAGAGTTCCTTCAGTTACTGGCAGTGACTGCAGCAGCAGGGGCAGCGGCCATGGTAGCACTAGCAGCTAAGGTGGAGGTGGAGGCTCGAACCCCTTTTATGAGCCATCCAGAATTTCTGCTAAGGACTCCTTCTGAGGACTGCTAGGGGCCAGAGCTGCTAAGAGAACACTTCCTGGACGCTGGGCGGTTGTTGTGAGTGGGGAGAGGAGGACCTTTGCCTGAGGTAGCCTGTTCTGTTTTAAATGCTTGAGAATGTGGGGGCTTTCTACTTTATCTACCTGGGCCAATTTCATAACTACTCTGATGGCTTTGACTTTCTGGTCTTGGGATTCAGTCTTTTGGTATTTTAATAAATGTTCCAGCTTTATCGCCCATATAGAAAGCCTGATATATTTGTGATTGATAACTACATCAGCATATTTTTAATTTCCATAGGCATTGTGAATATTGCATTGCTGATAACCTATTTAGTGTATACTTCATTTCCTCTGAAAACCAAATTCAATGGGAAAAATATTGACCCATTCCCTTTTGCCTTCCTGTTCTTGCTATCCATTGTGGACATTTTCCCTTGCCTCTTCTATATGAGAGAGTTTTACCCCATTCTGTCTCTCCCCATCTCTTCTTATGATATTCCTCTCTCACCTCTTAATTTAACCTTTTAAGTATAATCCCTTCCTATTAAATTGGTCCTGTGCCCTCTATCTATGTATACCTTTAAACATATATACACACATTCACAAATGTGTTCATATGCACATATAACCACATATATAGACATATATGTGTATGTGTGTATTTCTATTCCCAGGCCCATCATTAGCCAGAGATTTTAGCCCCAGAGCGGTTGTGACCAGCCACCAGCTGAAGGTACTCCAGATCAGCAGCAGCTGTGGCCATTTCCAGAATTATCAAGATTGATGCAAGGATCACATGCGAAGGACAAAGTGAGAGGTCAGTGCAGTCTGTACTTTAGGACCCAGAAAGAGGGAGTACATTGGCTTTTGCCACCAGTACGAGAAGCCACTGAGATGCTAGCACAGCCAGTCAGTGCCATGTGGCAGCTTCAGTGCCTGGACTGCAGAGTGAAGGGGGATCAAGATACCAGTCTAAGGGGTAATTGATCTTGCTTTAACCTGTTTGGATCTGGACTGCAGTCTAGGGTGGAGGTCCTGGGGTTTGTGTCAATCTTGCCAGAGTTTGTGGAGGTCTCAGAGAGTTTACCCATCTAATACCTCCAGCAGCTGAGAAAACCTAGAGTTTGGGACAAAAGCTCCCCTGTTTGGGGGCAGAGTACTACTCTGGAAAAAGCCCAGGGGTTGAGTGAGTGAGGGGTGACATGACCAGGAAAACAAAACAAAGCAGATAGAAAATTCCAACATTAGAATCCTATTTTGGGGACAAAAAGGAACAAAGCACGGAAAAGGAGGAAGACAGTGAAGTCAGAACTCCTGCACCCAAAGGTGCAAAGGAAAATAAGAGCTGGTGACAGGCCATAGAGGACCTTAAGAAGAAGATAAGAGAAGTGGAGGAAAAATTAGGAAGAGAAACGAGAACAATACAAGAAAATTACAAAATGAGAGTCAATAACCTGACTGAGGACAATAACACCTTAAAACACAGACTAACTCAAATGGAAAAAGAGGCTCAAGAAGGAAATGAGGAGATGAATGCCTTAAAAAGCTGAATTTTCCAGATGGAAAAAGAATCTCAAAAGCTCAATGAGGACAATCATTGCTTCAGAATTAGATTGGAGCAAATGGAAGCTAATGACTTTATAAGAAATCAAGATGCTACTAAACAGATCCAAACAAATGAAAGAATAGAATGTGAAATATCTCATGGGAAAAACCATTGTCCCGGAAAATAGATGCAGGAGAGATAATTTAAAAATTATTGGACTACCTGAAATCCATGATCAAAGTAAGAACCTAGAAATCATCTTCCAGGAAATTATCAAGGAAAACTGCACTGAGGTTTAAAATCAGAGGGCAAAATAGAGTTTGAAAGAATCCAACAATAACCTCCTGAAAAAGATCCCAAAAAGAAAACTCCTAGGAATATTATAGCCAGGTTCCAGAATTCTGAGATTAAGAAGAGAATATTACAAGCAGTCAGCAAGTAACAATTTGATTATTGTGGAAACACAATCAGGATAACCCAGGATCTGGCAGCTTCTACACTGAGGGATTGAAGGGCTTGGGATATGATATTATGAAGGTCAAAGGACCTGGGATTAAAACTACGAATCACCTAAACAGAAAAAGTGAATATCATGTTTCAGGGGGAAATATGGTTATTCAGTGGATTAGAGGACTTTCAAGCATTCTTGATGAAAAAACCAGAGTTGAATAGAAAATTTGACATTCAGATCCAAGAAGCAAGAGTAGCATGAGAAGGTAAACAGGGAAAAGAAATCATAAGGAACTTATAAAAGTTTAACTAGTAACATTCCTACATGGAAAAACAATTGCAACTGATGAAACTTTTCTCAGTATTAAAATAGTTGAAGGAAATTATATATATGGGCATATGAATACATATGTGAATGTGTGTATATATGTTTACAATTATACATAGATAGAGGGCACAAGACCAATTTAACAGGAAAGTATGATACTTAAAAGGTGAAATTAAGAGGTGAGCAAGGAATCTAATGAGAGGAGATGTGAAGAGACAGAATGGGGTAAACTCTTTCATATAGAAGAGGTAAAGGAAAATGGTTACAATGGAGGGGGAAAATAGCAAGGCAAAATGGAATGGGTTAACCTTATTTCCATTGAATTTGGCTTGGGGAGGGAATGAAATACATACTACATAGGTTTCATCTCACTACAGGAGAGTAGGGGCGAAGGCGATGAGAGGGAAGGCAGGCTGGGAAGGAAGGAGGAAGCACCCACTTTTGAAAAAGGATGGAATCAAAGTAGGGAATAAAACAAGTGGGAGGTGGGATAGGATGGAGGTTAGTATAGTCAGTCTTTTACAATATATATACTATGTTATTGTTTTGTATTAGCCACACATGTACAACCTATACTGAACTGCTTATCTTCCTAGTAATGGTGCATGATAAGGGAGGAAGGGAATGAATCTTGAATTCTGTTTTAAATTCAAATGTTTAATATATATATATATATATATATATATATATATATATATATATATATTATATATATGTGTGTGTGTGTGTGTGTGTGTGAAATAAACACACACACCCTATCATTAATACTATTTTACATGTAATTGGGAAATAAGATATATAGACACTGGGGCGTAGTGATCCACCATGCCCTATGGGAAAAGTTGAAAGTGGTATGGGAGAAAATATGGGAGAGAGCAGATTGGAGGAGGGGATATCCTGTAGGACTCCTGTTTTTGGGCAGTGGGTAGGGGAAACATGAGAAAAATTGTAATTGAAAATCTGGTGGAAATAAATGATGTAAATCAGAATTTAATAAGCATTTGTAAAATGAAAAAAAAGTTACTGTACACATTATAAAATATTTTGTCATTTACCTGCCAAAGTAAACCCAAGACCTATATGAGCAGAAATACAAAACACTTTTCACATAAATAAAGTCAGATATAGCTAATTGGAAAGACATCAGTTCCTCGTGGCTGGGTCGAGCTAATATAATAAAAATGAAAATTTTACCTACATTAAATTATATATTTATTGCCATACCAGTCAGTTTACCAAAAACCTACCTTATACAGCAAGGAAAAATAGTAACAAAATTCATTTTGAAGAACAAAAGTTCCAAAATATCAAGGGAATTAATGAAAAGAAATTCTAGGGATGGTGGACCAGATTTTAATCTATACTATAAAGAAGCAGTCCTCAAAACTACTTGGTACTTGGCTGAGGAATTGAGTAGTAGAACAATGGAATCAGTTCGGTACATAAGACTCAGCAATGAATGATTATAATGATTTACTGTTTGATAGAGCCAAAGAACCCAGTTTTGGGGATAAGAACTCACTATTTCACAAAAACTGGTGGGAAAACTGGAATATCGTATGGCAGAAAATGAGCATAGACAAATATCTAACACCATATATGAAAATCAAGTCTAAATGGGTGCATGATCTAGGTATAAAGGCTGATACTCCAAACAATCTGGAAAAGCAAGGAATAGTTTACCTGTCTGATTTGTGGAGAGGAGAAGACTTTATGACAAAACAAGAATTAGAGGGCATTATAAAATGCAATATGGATAATTTTGATTACATTAAATTGAAAAGCTTCTGTACAAATAAATCAAATGTAACCAGGTTTAAGAGGGAAGTGGAAAATTGGGAAAGAATTTTTACAACCTATGTCACTGATAAAGGACTTATTTCTAAAATATACAGAGAATTCAGTCAAATCTATAAGAATACAAGTCATTTCCCAATTGATAAATGGTCAAAGGATATGAACAGGCAGTTTACAGAGGAAGAAATTAAAAATATTTATAAGCATATGAAGAAATGCTGTAAATAACTATTGATTAGAGAAATGCAAATGAAAACAACTCTGAGGTACCACATCTCACCAGTCAGATTGGCTAAGAAGACAGGAAAATTCAATTGCTGGAGAGTATGTGGACAAATTGGAACACTAATGCATTGGTGGTTGAGTTGTGAACTGATCCAACTATTCTGGAAAGCAATCTGGAATTATGCCCAAAGGGCTATAATTAATTTCATACCCTTTGACCCAGCAATACCCCTTCTAGGGTTGTATCCCAAAGAGATCATAGAAGTGGGAAAAATACCCATATGTACAAAAATATTTATAGCAGCTCTTTTTGTGGTAGCAAAGAATTGGAAATTAAGGGGATGCCCATCAATTGGGGAATGGCTGAACAAGATCCAGTATACGCATGCTATGGAATACTATGGTACAATAAGAAATGAGCAGCAAATGGACTTCATATGTACCTGGAGAGGCTTATACGAACTGATGCTGAGTGAGAAGAGTAGAGGCAGGATAATTTTTTACACAATTACAGACACAACGTATGTGTGATGACCAACTTTGAGAAACTGGACTCTTCTCAGCAATACAGTCATAAGTCAACCCGAAAAGACTCATGATGGAGAGCAATGCTTACATTCACAGAAAAAACTGAGATTGAACCTAGATTGAAGCAAACTACCTGCCCTTTTTTGTTTTCTTTTTTGTATTTGTTTCCTTGTTTCCATTCTTCATTCCATCTATTTCAGTCCTTCTTTATAACCAGACTAATGCCTAATGTGAAAACATGGGCAGATACTATACTTGATTGTGTGCCGCCATGGGGGTGGGGGATAGGGCTGAAGGAGGGAAAATTTGAAACTCAAGGAATTGTGTCAATAAATCTTGTAAACTAAAAGTAAACAAATTAATGGAGACAAAACAAAAAAAAAAGAAGGGTGGGAAGATTGGGGGAGGAAGTAGTCTGAAGCAAGGATGAGAAGAAAGCAGGGGAGAGAGAGACAGACAGACAGACAGACAGATAGAGACAGACAGAGACAGAGAGAGACAGAGAGACAGAGACAGAGAGACAGAGAGAGACAAAGAGAGAGAAGAGAAGAGAAGAGAATAGAAGAGAAGAGAAGAGAAAGAACAGAAGAGAAGAGAAGAGAAAGAAGAGAACAGAAGAGAAGAGAGAGAGGAGTATAGAG
The DNA here is from genome assembly GCF_028583685.1 of Petaurus breviceps papuanus. Taxonomy (NCBI): domain Eukaryota; kingdom Metazoa; phylum Chordata; class Mammalia; order Diprotodontia; family Petauridae; genus Petaurus; species Petaurus breviceps. The sequence goes on along the minus strand of NW_027185764.1, from coordinate 55,943,870 downwards.
GAAAAATAGGACAGAAGGAAATAGTCTCATCATAACTGTGAAAGAATTTAGCAAATTTCACTGATAAAGGCTTTGTTTATCAAATATATAGAGAATTTAGTATATTTTATAAAAATAATAAATCATTACTCAATTGATAAATGATCAGAGTATACATACAGACAGTTTTCAGATAAAGTAATCAGATACCAGGTAGGCACTGGAACTGCGGTATTATCTCCAAAGTGTGTGCTCTTTTATCCAGACTGTGGATCAACCCTGTGCAATGTGTAGTGTCATTTAAAGATGTTTTGGGTTTATTCCAGGAAAAGACTACCCCTACATTGCCAGAGGAGGACATTAAAGCAAACATAGTGCTCTGCAAGTTATACTGTTTTCCCTCAAGCTTTGTGTTTGAAATAGTGAAACGACAAGTTATACCTGCTTGTTTTCATGGGGGGGGGGGGGGGGGGCAAGGCAGCCACTACTTTATTCCCCTTAGATGTGTGGGGCTGGCATGTCCCTAGTAAACATTATCTCTACTGTTATCCCTGCCACTGGGTTCTCACTTCAATCTCCATCTTTCTTCCTTCTCTGCAAATAGTATGAAATTGTAAGAGGTGGCACTTGCATACTAGATTTACTCTCTTTCTTCTTCTTCTTCTACTTCTTCTTCTTCTTCTTCTTCTTCTTCTTCTTCTTCTTCTTCTTCT
>NW_027185764.1:55916868-55943168 GCF_028583685.1 Petaurus breviceps papuanus | reverse complement strand
TCTTCTTCTTCTTCTTCTTCTTCTTCTTCTTCTTCTTCTTCTTCTTCCTTCTTTAATCCTTTTTATATATATGATGATGCAATCTATGTGGAAAAGTGATGGAGAAAGTATTCTTATTCTGCATATCTTATGAAGCAACTATGAATGTGATTTTATGAAATCTAATTCCTTGACAAGGATTCTTCCAGGTCAGCTTCAGGTTCTTACACTTCTCTCTCCAGCATCTGCAATCCCCCATCCCTATCCTCAGGTTGAACCTTGTACCTACTACAAATTTTTCACCAACAACTTTGCTTTTTCTTTTTTTTTTTTTACAGAGTTGGTATTGTTAACAGATTAAGTGTGACAGCAGACTTAAAAGCACACATGTCCATAGTTTTAACACATTTTGCTTTTTAAGATGCCCTTTCTTTATTATTATGCTTTTGAACATGTTCATATATTCATACATTCATACATACACACATACACTCTCTTGAGGATATCAATAATATTCCAAGTAAGCTCAGGGTCATGAAGTAAGACAAAAAATGTTCTTAGGGCACTAGGGTTAGTCATCCTTGATGATACTTACCAATATTTTTTTTTAAAGCAATCGGGGTTAAGTAACTTGCTCAAGGTTACATGGCCAGTTATTTCTGGGTGTGGTGCTGAGTATCTGAGCCCGGATTTGATACAGGTCATAGAGGAAGGCCATGGCTGAGGTTGTGCCAAATAGTCCTGTTCTTGGTGTCATTCTAGACACCCAGAGGCCACAGCAGACAAAGTCAAGAAAAAGGCCACTAGCTCCCAGAATAAGAAGCATGAGTCACAGCCCTCTGTAAGCCAGAAGAAGAAATGCACTTTGAAAGTCAGGAAAAAGGTAGACACAATGAAAAAAAAAACAAATTCAAAAAACAAAGGCTTTAGAATCATATTATGGGGAGAGAGAAGAACCAAATTAGAAGGGGAGAGCATTGACTCTATAATCCAGACTGAAGGCTCAAAAGGGAATATAAACTAGTATCAAGCCCAAAAAGCATCCTTGGAAGAATTGAAGAAGGATTTTTAAAAGCCAAATTAGAGAGGTAGAAGTTAAACTGACCCATTATTTTAAAATTACAATTGCCAAAATAGAAAAAAAAATTTCATTGAAAAATAAAATTTGTGGAATGGAAAAAGAGGTTCAAAATCTAACTGGGGAAAATACATCCCTCAAAATGAAATCTGAACATATGGAAAAAAATCTTCAAAAATTAATTGAGGAAAATAATTTGCTGAAAATTAGAAACAGTGAAATCTAAGCTAATGAATATATGAGGCCTTAAGGTTCAGTCAAACAAAGCCTAAAGAATAAAACAAAATTAGAAGAAAATGTAAAATATCTCATTGGAAATAACTGACCTGGAGGTCCAGAAGGGATAATCTAAGAGTTATTTTTCTACCACAAAGTAAAAAAAAAAGATCCTGGACAACATCTTCCAAGAAATCTTCAAGGAAAACTGCCCTGACAACCTACAAGCAGAGAATAAAACAGTTATCAAAAGAATCCACCAGATATGTCTTGAAAGAGATCTCAAATTGAAAACTTCAGGAAATATTGCTGTCATATTCCTGAATTATCAGATCAAGGAGAAAATGCTGCAAGCAGTCAAAAAGAAACAATTTAAATATTGCCAAACTATAGTCAGGATCATACAAAACCTAGCAGCTTCTACATTGAAAGATCAGAGGGATATGAATATGATATTTTGTAAGGGAAAAGAGCTCAGATTACAACTGATGATTAGCTATCAAACAGACTTGAGAATAATCTTTCAGGCAAGGTGATGATCATTTAATGAAATAAGAGACTCCCAGAATTTCCTGATGAAAAAATCAGAGCTCAATGTAAAATTTGATCTCCAAATAAAAGACTCAAGAGACACATAGAAAGGGAAGCCAGGAAAACACACACACAAATTGTTATTAATAAGAGCAAATTGCTTATATCCCTATATGGGAAGCTGATACCTGTCAATATTGAGAATTGTATACTTAGCACAACATTTAAAAGGGATATATGTACATAGAGGAGGTGGGTATAAATTAACTAAAGTGATGATAGAAACCCTTATTAAGGGGTATAAAGGGATTGTAATGGTAGAAGCGAAAGGGAGGGGGTAGAAAGGGGTAAATTATGGCACATGAAGAGGCATAGAATCATGTAACCACAAAGGGAAAAAGGCAGGGAGTTGAATATTGTAAGAGCTTCATTCTCATTGTTTTAAGTTCAAGGAGTGTAATAGTAATGGAACTTAAAGATCCCCCTGTATTGACTTGGTTTCTGTATTGATTTTGTTAAAACCCAGAGCTTGTGAATCCCACTTGTGGGATGGACTTGTTGACAAGAAAAGAGAGGGCTGAACTGGGAGGAGCTGGTGACATATATTTAGAGAGGCACAAGCAGAGACAGATGCAAAATTGTTTTGGGAGCTGCATCGTGGAGGTAGAGAGATGGAAAGGATTGCTGAGGGCCAATTTGGACTGCCCAGGACTTTTCAGAGCTGCCACCCAGAGCTGCTAAGGACTGAGGAGACATGTCTGTTATGCTGGTACTTTGTGTGTCTGTTTTGATGTTGTTTTGCCAGATTCATCCACTGGTGAAGGACAGTCCTGTTGTTGCAGAGGTCCTGGAACCTTGCTGCAGATTCAGGGGTCCAGAGACTGTTCTTCAGACAGAGAATTAATTATGGCCCCTGGTGAAGGCCAGTGCTGTTGTTGCAGAAGTGCTAGAAGCTTGCTATTGGTTCAGAAGCTGTGAAGAAGGATTTTCTTGTTTTGTGCTTACAAAAATCCTGGAAGAGGGTTTTGCTAATGTTTTCAGGGGTCCTAGGACTGTTCTGCAGACAGAGAATGAATTAATGAGGACACTGACAAAGTATCTAGTGGCCTTGCTAAGCCTTATCTCCCCAGGAACAAAGATTGCTGAGAACTTGACTCAGGTCAAGATGAAGAAAAGACCTCTCTTTGGGTATTAAATGCTATGCTAAAGCTTGTTGTAACTCTGGGGAAGATTGCCTTTTCAGTTGTGATCCAGGGGTGGGAAACTTTTGACTCTTTTGTGCTCTGTGACTTACCAAATGAATGTACTTTGTTTATGATTGGAAACCAATCTCCATTTGAGAAGAGGGACTTTGTGACTGACTAAATGAATGTAATGTCCGGGGGTGGAGTATTACTTGGAAATTATTGAATTACACTTGGTGGAGGCTGTATTTTGAATTATGCTATATTTTGATTTTCTCTGTTCTTAATATGTCACCGAATAAAATGAAGAGCAGCTATGCTGATATTTTGAACCTTGGGAAGTTGACAAGGAGGGAATAGCACAATCAGTTAAGTACAGGATTCTATCACGAAGAGACATAAAACTTATCATAATAGAGGGAAGGGAGGGAAGGAGAGGAGCACTGTATGAGATTTGTTCTCAGGGGTTTTGGTTCAAAGAGGAAATAACATAATTTCATTAAGTATAAATTTTATTGGGCCTACGGGTAGTAGGAGGGAGAAGGAGTAAGAAAATGGGGGAGGTGGTTGGAAGGGAGGGACAAAGTAGTAAGAGAGAAGGGGAGGAAAATGGAGGGCTTTGATAGGGAGGGAATACTGAGGGAGGCAGTGGTCAAAAGGAAAACTCTTAAGGAGGGCAAAGGAGAAATAAAAGCATAAACAGGGAAGGGATTTGGATGGAGGGAAAGACACAGATAGTAATCATAACTGTGAATGTGAATGTGATGAACTACCTCCTAAAATGGAGGCAGATAGCAGAACAGATTATAAACCATCATCCTGCAATATGCTTTCTACAAGAAACACATTTGACATGTGGATACACCAGGGTAAAAGTAAAAGGCTAGAGTAAAACATATTATACTTCACCTAAAATTATAAAAAAAAAAGCAGGAGTAGCGATCATTATCTCAGATAAAGCAAAAGCAAAAATATATCTAATTAAAAGAGATAATGAAGGAAACTGTATCTTGCTAAAAGGCACCATTGAAAATGAAGCAATATCATTACTAAACATATATGTATCAAGCAGTATAGAATCCAAATTCCCAGAAGATAAGTTAAGACAGAGGAAGAAGTAGATAGCAAAACAATGCTTTTGGGGGACCTCAATCTCTCCCTCTCTGAATTTGATCAATCTAATCTCAAAATAAATAAGAAAGAAGATAATGAGGTGAATAGAATTTTAGAGAAGGTAAATATTGGTGTGCCTGGTTTTCCCCACAACTCCCCCTCCCCCAAGGAAGTGAGCATACTGCCAGGTCATCTCCACCTTCCCCCACTGGATCTCTGCCTTTTCCCCAGTCAGCTCACCTGCATAGAAGTGGGCAGGCTTCTGGGTCAGGTGGGGGAGTTTCAAGGTGTGTACTGACCAATCACTACTTATTTAAGGCCCCCTTTATAAGTTAAGATTCTGCTACAGATCCGGGCTGTTGCTGGCTGCTACTGCTATTGCTGTACCTGAGACATGGGTGGTTCCAATTCTGCCCACATGTGGCCTTATCAGCCACATGGTGTTTTAATAAAGGGTCCATTCTAAAATAATTATTTGGGTCTTGCTTGCATTAATCAAGATAATGTATTACAATATGATTGACCTCTGGAGAAAATTGAATGGGGCTAAAAAGAAATATAATTTCTCAACAGTACATGGCACAAACACAAAAACTGACCATGTACTAGGGCATAAAAACCTCATGATTCAGTGGAGAAAGTTAGAAATATTAAATTCATTCTTCTCAGATAATTATGCAATAAAAAGTATTTGTAATAAAGGGAAATGCAAAGATAGACAAAAAATAAATCAGAAACTAAATAATAATAACTAAATAACTAAGGAATGAGTGGATCAAACAAGAAATTATAGAAACTATGAGTAACTTTGTTCAAGAGAATGACAACAGTGAGACAGCATACCAGAACTTGTGGGATTCAGTGAAAGCAGTTCTTATGAAAAGTTTTATATCTCTGAATGCATATATGAATAAAAGAGAAAATGGAGATCAATAAAATGGGCATGAAACTGAAAAAGCTGAAAAATGAATGAATTAAAAATCCCAATTAATTGCTAAATATAAAATACTGAAAACCAAAGGAAAGGTTAATAAATTTGAAATTAAGAAAACTGTAGAATTAACAAAGAAAACTAAGACATGATTTTATGAAAAAAAAAATAAAATTGATACACCTTTAGCAAATATAATAAAAACAAATAGAAAGGGAAAAAAACAAATTACCAATATCAAAAATGAAAAGGGGGACTCTACCTCCACTGAAGATGAAATTAAAACAATAATTAGGAATTATTTTGCCCAATGGAATGTTCATAAATTTGACAATCAGTGAAATCAATGAATACATACAAAAATAGGATTTTCTCTCATTAACTGAAGTTCAAGTAAAATATTTACATAATCCCATATCAGAAAAAAAAAGAAATTGAACAAGCCATCAGTGAACTCCCTAGGAAAAAAAATCACTAGGCCCAGATTTATTTACTAGTGAATTCTATGAAACTTTTAAAGAACAATTGATTCCAATACTCTACAAACTATTTGGGAAAATTAGAGGAGTCCTACCAAGTTCTTTTTAAGTCACAAATATGGTAATGATAACTAAATCAGGAAGAGACAAAATAGAGAAAGAAAATTATAGACCAATTTCCCTCATGTATATAAATGCAAATTTTAAATAAAATATTAGCAAAAAGACTATAGCAACTTAACATGAAAGTAATAAACTTTGATAAGGTAAGATTTATTCCAGGAAAGCAAGGGTACTTCAATATTAAGAAAACTATCAGTGTAATCAATCACATTAACAAAAAAATTAATAGAAACTATATGATTATCTCAATATATCCAGAAAAGGCTTTTGACAATATATAACAGACATTCCTATTTAAAACACTAGAGATTTTGGAATAAATGAAGTCTTCCTTAAAATAATTAGTATCTCTCTAAAACCATTAGCAAATATTATATATAATAAGTGTAAGTTAAAAGCACCTAAAATAAGATTGGGCATGAAACAAGGATGTCCAGTATCATCCCTGTTATTCAACTTAATACTAGAAATGTTAGAGGTAGCAATAAGAGAAGAAAAAGAAATCAAAGGAATCAAAGAAGAGACAAAGCTATTACTTTAAAATTCTAGAGAATCAAGAAAAAAACAACTTCTCGAGATAATAAATTAATTTAGCAAATTTGCAGGATATAAAATAAACCCACACAAATCCTCAGCATTCCTATGTATCTCTAATGAAATCCAAAGACAAGAAACAGAAAGAGAAATTATATTAAAAGTTCCTGAAGACAATACAAAATATTTGGGAATCTACCTGCCAAAAGCAGGCCCTATTTGAACAAAATTACAAAACACTTTTCACACATATAAAGTTACATCTAAATAATAGAAAAAAAATCAGTTGTTTGTGGCCAGGTTGAGCTAACATAATAAAAATGACAATTTTAGCTAAACTGAGTTAAACAGTTAGTGCCATACCAATAAATCTACCAAAACTTATTTTATAGAGCTAGAAAAAATAGCAACAAAATTCATCTGGAAGAACAAAAGGTCCAGAATATAAAGGAAACTAATGAAAAATAAAAATGGAATCTCTTCAATTTTTTTCCTCTCAACACTCATACCTTCCCAAAATTAACTTTGGTTTACTCACATCTTAAGCCTCTTCTGTTGCTATTAATCATGGTGCTGAATGGAGCTGGAAGAAATACCATGGATGATGAAGTCCAACGTAACTATGCGATTGAATCCCAAATGGGCTTTCACTGCATCAAAATCCAAGGGAATTATACTTTTAATTAAACATTTAATAACACCTTAAGAAGTAAACACTCTGATCACCTGTAACTAAGCACAATGCATGCCTGCAGCTTTTAAATCTGTCATCAAATTGCTTCAGACCACCACCAGGAGTTCACATTTAAGGGGAACCCAATTCTCAATGGATAGTCAGAAAAATGCACATAACTCATTTCCATTCTGTAAGCTGAAGACTGTCTCTCTTTCTGTTTTGTGAGCTTGCAACAGCCCTTCATTAGCTATATAATCCCATGATCAAGCTGTAAATAAATATTATTTATTATATTTATTTATTTAAAAATATTTATTTACTTTATTAATTTGTTGTAGTATTATAGTAATTATATTATATAAAATATATATTTATTGTTACATAACATTAACTAAATTATATCATGTCATATCATTATATTATGTTATGTTATATCATATAAAAATCATTATTAATTTATTTAATAATAAATATTTATTATATTAGAAGTAATATTATTATTGACTATTTATAAAAATAAAATAATTGTAGTAGACTAATCTAAATGTATTTACTGCTTGTTTTTACTATTTTTCTATCTGTTAAATTAAAAAAAAACTGCCTGGCAGTAATCTTTGTGAGAGTGTAGCTGGGGTATCAGTGGTAGAAAAAAAGTTAGTCACATTCTTTAATTACAAGGGTTAGTACATACAGCCTCACACACACATACACACACACATATGTGTGTTTCTGTCTCCCTGTCTATTTGTGTGTATATATGGGGGTATGCATTTGTAGATACATATATACACATTGTTTAAAATGAAGCAATATATGCAATTAGACTTTAAGTACATTTATCATCTACTATAACATTCGGTATTAACCAATCTGAAAGTAAATATTTTTATATCATAACAAGTTATTCACTTAGTGTATTGGTTAGGTGAATATTCTTTTAAATCATTTAGAATTATAGCAAGAGAGCTTATGTCATCTTCAACCCAATATTTCGTTGAGTGAAAATTTCTACTTTATTTTCTCTTTGACTCAAAATACAGAAATGCCTTTAACAAGGAATGAGATTTAAGTTTCTGTTTATTTCTGTTCTTAAACAAGCTATTACAAATCTTTGGTTTTTTTTTACAAAAAAAATGTCAAACATTAATATTATTTATGTGTCATTGTTTTATAATGTAACATGTCTTTCAAGTTAAAATTTGCTTTATAAATATATAGTTAATATTCAGTAAAAAGAAAAAAATAATGTGTAAAATAAAGAAATTAAGGGTGGATTTTTGAAGATAATAACCATTTAAATTCTTGCCATATTACTTCTTTTAATTTTTTACAGATAGTATGATATGAACTATTCATAATTATTTTAATAATTTTAAAATACATTATCTTTCATGTTTTCATACTCACACATGACTCAATTTTTTTGTTACAATTACATCATATAGGTTATTGTTTGGTGTTCTGGAAGACAAAATTATCAGAGCAATTATAAGTACTCAATGAATAAATGTAAAAGAATATGATCAGTAGTATATTAATTTACATTGGAAGTCCATACAACTTTTTGTTTGTTGTTGTTCATGGAACAAAAAATATTGAAAACCTTTAATCTACTGGATACCTGCTAACTGAGATTGTACCCCATGGCTGCGACTTAGACATTCTTTTCCATACTACTCCAGTCTCTCATTTGTTGACCACATAACCCATTTGTTCAATTATCATTTCTATGAAGAAGATCCCAATCAATATATGTTTCTTCAATCTCTGTCTTGAGCTATCATACCACAACCTACCTATTTTATATTTTTAACTAACAACATTGATATGTCCAAAACAGTTCACATTTTCATTCCTCCCAAACCTGTCTATTGAACTTTCATTTTGCTAGTAAGAGCACTACCATCCTGCTAGTCACCTAAGCTTATGTCATCAGTATCACTTTTGACTATCACATTTATATTATACTTGATACACATATTTAATAAATTGCCAAGCCTTATCATTTATTTCTCCTTATATTTGCTTCTTTTTACACATTTGGTTCATCTCACATACTCATTTATAACCAAACTTCTTGAAAAATTGTCAATGCCTCTATTTATTCATTATGTATTTTCTCCTCCAACTTTTTAAATCTGACACCTGCTCCTTCCATTTTACTAATATTGTTTTTTCAAAAGTCCACTTCTGCAAAACTTCCCTGTATTCATTTTCCTCCTTCATTCCTGCCACCTTTACCACCTGCTTCAAATATTACAGTAGCATCTTGACAGGTCTTTCCATCTCCACCTTCTACCTTGTCTAATATATGATTGTACTACAGTCAGAATAAACTTTCTTTCACAGTCATGTCACTTTTCTCATATATAGTCAGTGAATCCATATTTTCTTTCAAGATAAGTATGGGCCACTATATCAATGACAACTGCATTCCTAACACTTCTTTAGCTCTTCTCTATTCACTTCAGCATAACTTGGGTCATGGGGAAACTGGTGGATTTCTATTCCTAAAGCTTCTATCACTGTATAGGTTATTGTAATAACAGAACTAGCCTTTCTTTAAATAAAATTTTATTAACTTTAGCTTTTATATCACCTACATTTCAAAATATAATACTCTTTTCTCCTCCCAAAGAGATTTTCCTTGTAACAAAGAAAAAAGAGAGGAAAAAAAGATAGTTCAACAAAACTAATGCATTGAAAAATGTTGTTATTATAGGTAATCTACCACACTCATAATCCTCTAACTCTAAGTAAGAGAGAAAATGATTTTATCCTAACTCTTTTAAGGAGTAAGTTTGGTCATTATGATTTCACAGCATTCAATTTCAAGTATTTCTGTTGTTGTTTATAGTTTGCATTCATGCATTGTAGGAAAAGGGGGTGGGGGAACAAACATTTATTCAATGTCTACTCTATGGTCAACAATTTTCTAAGTGTTTTATATTATCTTCTCTGATGTTCACCACACATTTTAAGTGTGTGCTACATTTTACAGTTTTGGAAAGTAAAAGTACATGAATAAATGTCTTTTCCAAAATTACAAAGCTAGTAAATTTTGAGGCCAGATTTTAATTCAGGTCTTCTTGACTCCAGGTCCAGTGCTCTCATTGTACCACCTGGCTGCTTGTAGTCAATGGGTGCACATTTTTTTTTAATTCTTTCACTTTGGATCAGTTCATATATGTATATCCATACTTATCCATATTTACCATAGTCCTTGTCTCTTAAAATAGAATTTCAATACATTCTTGTGGAAAGGAATGAATTGTCCCTCATCTCACTGCATTTGATGTATCCCCAGAAGGTCCAGAATGTAATCACAATGTGTTAATGAACTGCTAAAGTTATTATGAAAATGCATCTATCCACTTATCTTTTTATGAGGTAAGGAAGCTGAAACTCTTTCTGACTAAATCAAGAAAAGTATACTGACAAAAGTAAAAAAGTTACCCATACCTCTGAGTCCTTGAATTAGCTAAACTCTGGATGAATTTCAAAGTTGGAGACAGAGAAAGCCAGGAGTTAGTTGCCTGTGGAGGCGACCCATGCAGGAGTAGAAGTAAATGTATTTTGCTTCCCATCATATTTTCCCTTAAACACATACACACACACACACAGGCATATAAAAAATTTTGAAGTAGAGATGCTGTGCTAGTAGGAGATATTGCATCCCTTGGGGAGAAAATACATATAAGCTAAATCGACATGGATATTTAGAATATCATCCATGAGAAGAAGCACCTTCACCAAGTTTGACTATTGGCATCAGAGAAGAGAAATGGATATAAATAGGAATACAGTTTTGTAATCCAGGTGAGCCATCACCCTAGAATAGAGAATGAACCTATGTGATCTTTCTGAGAATGCTACAGAGGGAAATAACATCTAGAAACCTCACTACACTGAGTTTAAATTTACTTTGTCACATTTAGATCCCACATATGTACCTGACTAGCCTAGAATTATAAATTCAAACCCATTGTTCCCACAGATATGTGTGTATGTGTATGTGACTGTGGTTTAGTTTGTGGGAAAGGGAGATAGATAGTTTGGTATTCTTACTAAATGTCTTTCCTAAGAGCTATTTATATCTACTTACAGATTGTTAATGAGAAGCATACCAGTGGAATTTCAAAAGCCATATTATCAGATGTGTAAACCCACAAGCATGCCCTTGGAACCTGAAAGAGAATCCACATTCTAGGGTCTGTGAATGCTGAGATGGATTAAAAGTCAAAGAGGATCCATTTGATGTGGAGCTATTTCATTTTTATCTCTATGTTACTACATGAAGTTCCTTTTTAAATATTTTAGTTTGTATAAGCCCTGTTTCTTTCCCATTTGCCTCTTTGAAATATATGCTTAGCAGTGCCATCTATGAGCTAAGGGTTAGACAATTTAGTCCCTTCCTTAGTATAATTCCAAATTGCTTTCCAGAATGATGGGATTAATTAATAGCTCCCTTAAAAGTTACTGGCTTTCTGCAATTTCTGCAATTCTTCTAAAAACTAAAAAAATTAGTTCTCTATTTTTTTTTCATCTTTGTCCATTTTCTGGTTTTAAAGAGAAACTGTAAAGTCAGCTTGTTATTTATCTATTTTTTAGTGATTTGTTACAACACTCTCTTCATGGTTACTCAACATTTTAGCCTCTGTCTTTGCCAATCTATTCTTTGCATTGTTGTGAGTCTAGCCTTACTTATATGGATCTGATCACATCTAGTAGTGCTCTACTTAGATCATTGCAATGTTTCCACTAACTATTTCCAACTAACTTTGTTTCCAATTGTTTCCAATTAACATTCTAACTACAGAGGCTGGCATTCAAGATCATTCAAAATCTGGATCCACCCTGTTTTTCTTATGTGATGTCATGTTATTGCCTTCCATATTACCTATGTGCCAACCAAGCTAGGGTAATCTGCAATATAATTATAATTATTGCAAATTACTGCCTTTCACTTTTTGCTTGGGCTATTCTTTCTGCCTGAAATTCCCTTGTCACAATGAATTCTTTCCTTTTCTTTAAAGCTTAAAGTTAAACACTCTCTCCTCCAGGAGCCTCTCCTATTCTTCCCCTTTCCCCTCCCTGTCCCTAATCAATATTGATCTTTCTCCCTTCACATTTTATTGAGCTTTATAAATATAATTAATTAAATTCCTACTTTGTGTAAGGCACTGGATATATATATATATATATATGTATGTATATATATGTGTGTGTGTGTGTTTATATATACACATACACACATATACATATACATATATTTCCCTCGCCTCAAAGTGTTTGAATTCTCCTGAGATGAGTAATAATAATTAACTTTTATCTGATATTTCAACATTTGCAAAGCATTTTATACATTTTATATCATTTGATCCTCCAACAAAGCAGTAAGTGTGATACTATAAATGTTCCCATTTTAAAAACAAGGAGATTGAGCATAGTTTAGACTAATAATGCTACTATATATTATTTTGTTTTGTGGTTATTTACACGTCATCAGTTGCACCCCATGGAGCAAGTGTGGGGATGGGTCTGCCTGGGCCATTCCAAGGAGTTGAAGAATATCTACATCCAGGAAAATATCCATTCACATTTGAAGGACTTTTTTCTTTTGGGATAATACAGCAACACTGGTGTTCTGGTCCCTTACTTCAAGATGACATAAGTTGAAGAAGGAGGACACTGCATTAAACTTACCTCAGACAGCATTTGCTACTAAGCCAGGAAGAGTGGCCCTCCCATGATACTTTAAAAAAGGGAGTAACTATGCTCGGTTTTTTTGTCTGTCTTTGTGCTTCTTTCTCTGTCTCTTCTTCTGTTTCTGTCTCTCTATGTCTTTGTCTCTCTATGTCTCTCTTTTTCTCTCTGTGTCTCTGTCACTCTCTCTCTGTCTCTCACTCTGTCTCTCTATCTCTATGTTTCCCTTTGTCTCCCTTTGTCTCTCTCTCTCTCTCTCTCTCTCTCTCTCTCTCTCTCTCTCTGTCTCTCTGTCTCTCTCTCTGTCTCTCTGAGTCTCTCTGTCTCTCTCTCTGTCTCTCTGTCTCTCTATCTGTCTCTGTCTCTGTCTCTCTCTTTCTGTCTCTCTCTGTCTCTCTGTCTCTCTCTGTCTCTCTCTCTCTCTGTCTCTGTCTGTCTGTCTGTCTGTCTCTCTGTCTCTCTCTCTGTTTCTGTCCCTCTACAACCCTTTCCCCCACACTGGCAGCATGATGCTGCAATACATATCAGCCAAATTACATGTTCTTCTCAAATAAGCCTCAGAATGAACTTTGATTATTTCTGTTTTGCTTCTTTCTTAAGTAAAGATGATTCAATAACAATCTTGATAAGGATATTTCATCCTCAGCGAAAGTTCTTTGAGATTGAGAGCTTGAGAGATTCTGATTCTGGGTCTTCTTATTTTTTCAGCTTCTTTCATGTTTCTGCTCAGATACAAGCTTCTGAAAGAGTCCTTTCTTCATCATTTCAGACACTAATGCCTCTCTCTCTGGGATTATATTGTATCTGCTCTGTATTTATCATGTATGTACCTCATTATTTACATATTTCTCCCCATTCCCTTGTGAGCTTCTTGGCAGGAACTGTTTCAGACTTTTATTCTTAGCACTTAGTAAAGTGCCTAGTATTTTCTTGTTATTCAGTCATTTCAGTCATATCTAGTTCTTCATGATTCCATTTGGGTGCCATGGAAAAGATACTGGGAAGTTTGCCATTTTCTTGTACAGCTCATTTTACAAATGAAAAAACTAAAGTTAATAGTGTTAAGTGACTTTTCCAGGGTCACAAGTGTCTGAGACCAGATTTAAGCTGAGGATCTCCACTCAGCCTAGCACTCTATCCCATACACCACTAGCTGCATAATGTTTACTAGGGGTTTAATAAATTCTTGTTAACCTATTTAGTGACTTATGGAAGACATTTCTCACTGGACCTCCATTTTTGTATCTTTGAAATAAAGTGATAGGATGAGATAAATCACTAAGGATACTTATAGGCCTAATATTCTATGATTTATTGAATAATAAGAAAGTTAATTTTCAGTCATGAGGAAGAGAAAGCCAGCATGCAGAAAGATGTTAAATATTAGCAGCTAAACTTCAACTAAAAGTAATTTACCCCTATAATATTTTTTCTTCTGAATTTAAAATGTGCATCAATATTCTAGAGAATATTGGCTTGGGGATAGAACACTGAAACTAGAATCAGGAAGACCTGAATTAAAATCTAGCCTCAGAAACTTCCAAGCTGTGTGACCCTTGCCAAGTCAAGCTCTGATTACCTGATAAAATGAATTCACTGGATCCACAGGAGAAGGAAATGGCAAACCACTTCAGTATCTTTGTCACAAAGACTCCAAATGGTGTCATGAAAGACTGAACATGGCTGAAATAACTGAGCAACAATCAACATTTTATTATACCAATGACATCCTCAAAACTTTCAAAGTGTAATGGTAATATAGAACAAATTTTTAAACTTTGTTAGTACTTTGTTATAGCTACAGGGAGTCATAGTTAAGAAACTGAGGATGGGAGAGGTTAATTGTCTTCCCCAAGTTCTTCCCACTATATCATCTTACTCTCTTTCCTTTCCACTTAAAATGAACATATCAGGATAATGTTATATCAGGAATATAAGGATGGGTCAACAATTTGAAAACATTTTTCTTACCTAAACACATAAACATAAAAGCCATGATGATATAGACATAGAAAAATCCTATATAGTTTTTACATTTATATAAAACAAAAATAACTAAAGCTGTCTTGGAAATTTTGTAACTTTCATTATGAAAGTCCCATAATGAAAACTAACCAAGAAACATTTGAGGGTATTGGAAACTCACAGTCTGGTATGCTGGTCCACTTTCGTTTTCATATTCAATATTTCCTAGTATCTACACATCTGGATTTTTCCAGCATTCTTTCATACAATCACTATGGCATGTGCTTTGTGATTATGTCATTGAGTAGTAATTCTTTGAATTGATTTCTGGAGGTATCTATATCTGAAAGGGCTAAATTTTGAGATATCTCTCAAAACATTCAGAAATCATTGACTAACTCTATGCATTAATATTGTCAGGCACAACCAATATTCAACTATATGATGAGAACACAGAAATCTTTGGATAGAATTTTTGCAATATTGATTTCAAGATTTCCCAACAATTTTTACAAATAGTTTTAAACCCAAAATCTTGCATCTTAGGTTTTATCAAACACTACATTAATATGATCATTTAACACTAACAATTGAATCACGAATCTATTCCCTTGATCTTCCATTCTATTTCTTAGCCAACATCATATTGTTTTGATGATTGCCACTTTGCAATATAGTTGGAAATCTAGAACTGTTATACCACCTTCCTTAACATTTTTTTTTCATTGATTTCCTTAATATTGGCACTGAATTAGCTTAGGTAAAATTATCTGCATCTATTCATAAAATCATCTAATTTTTGTCATTACTGTTACTGATATGGTCAGTTATGCTGATAGTTTCATAAAATTGAACCAGCACTGTATTTTTGGTATGAATGCCACCTGGTCATAGTATATGATCCTTGTGACATATTATTGTAATCACCTTGTTAGTATTTTATTCATAATTATATGCATTGATAATAATTAAGGAAATTATTCCATAGTATTCTTTCTCAGTTTTTGCTTTCCTTACTTTAGGTATCAAAATCATATTTGTGTCTTGGAAGGAATTTGGCAGGCCTTTTCCTCTACATATTAAAAAACAGGTTATATATTAGTGGGATTAATTTTTCCTTAAATGTCTGATAGAAGTCACATGTAAATACATCTTGTCTTGGAGATTTTTTCTTAGGAATTTCACTGATGGCTCATTTAATTTCATTTTCAATATATCATTGTTTATACATTCTATTTCCTCTTCTGTTAATCAAGGTAGTTTACATTTTTGTAACCATTCATTTTACTTAGATCGTCAGTTTTGCTGACATTTAATTGGGCAAAATTACTCCTAATAATTGCTTTAATTTCATTTTCATTGGTGGATGCATTCACCTTTTTCATTTTTTATACTCTTATTTTGATTTTTTTTTTTAAATCAAATTAGCTAAGGTATTTTTTCTTATTTTGTTCATTTTTTCATAAAATTAAGTAATTTGTTAATTTTTACTTTTAATTTTATTAATTTCTCCTTTGATTATCAAGATTTCTATTTTGATTTTTAATTGGAGATTTTCAATGTGTTCTTTTTTAGTATTTTTTAGTTGTATGTCCCATTCATTGATCTGCTCTTTTTCTCTTTTTGTAATGTACACTTTCAAAGATATATTTTTCCTCTAAACACTTCTTTGCCTGCATCCTACAAATTTTGGAATGTTGTGCCATTATTGTCATATATTCTTAGTATTGATATTAGTTGTCTATGTTTTCTTTTAGCAAGACATCATTTCCCTACTTATCCCTTTTAATTTTGTATATTTTTGCATTTGTCTTGTCTGAGATAATGGTTGCTACAACTGACATTTTTTTTTACTCCAGCAAAAGCATGTTGTTTTTAAAAAAGACAGACGAAACAGAGAGATACACACAGAATTAAAATAAAGGAATAGAGCATTCTAGGCAAGGGTGAAAGCCAGTACAAAGCCTTAAGAGATGGCATGTTTTGTGTGTTAGGTACAAGAGATAGCAAGAAATCAGTGTTAAAGGGTGGGAGTGATAGTAAAGGATATTGGAAAGTATAAAGAAGAGGCCAGCTTGAGAAGGGTATTAAAGGCAATACAGAGGATTTTATATTTGGTCCCAGAGGTAATGGGGAGCCATTAGAGTTTAATGAGTGGGTGACATAGTAAGAACAATATTTCAGGAAGATTGCTTTGGCAGCAGAGTAAATGATGGACTAGAAAGAGAAGAGACTTGAGATGAAAAAGATTATCAGAAGTCTAGTATGAAAAGACAAAAGTAGGCAATAAAATATTTTTAGTCAAACAAATGGTTAAGCTTTTGAAAATTTATCACATTTAGTTCTAAAAATGATTAAAAAAATCTATTTTCCATCATATAAACCTGCAAGGAGGAGGACTCACACTCTCTTAATAAAACAAGCAAAACAATATATAAACACAGCCTTAAATCAGTAATCATCTTTTCTCATAGTCTTCGCAAAGGACTTGTTTTATTCTTTATACTGTTCACAATTTTGTGGAAATAATGATTTATATTTGTGGATTATATTCAAGGAAACAATTCTGAAGATACCTTTATCTTCCAATTTAAAGCCGAATGAAAACAAACAAAACAAAAGAATACAACAATCAAACAAATCCTAAAGTTGAAGGAAAATCCGAAAGCCCCCAAAATAATATCAATGAATTCCAAACAATGGTTTATCCTGTATAAAGCTTATTTGTACATAGTTTTTTGTTTTGTTTTGTATGTTATCTCCGTTTTAGCTCCTTGAATACAAAGACTGTCTTTTTCATTTCTTTTTATTGTTTAAACATAGCACAGTGGCTGGCAGTATTGGGTGGTTAATTAATGTCTGTTGACTCTCATCATCAATTCATGCACATTTGCAGAATGGAATAAAAAATAATAAATTATTAAAACTCTCGGACATCTAAGCTACCCCCTCCTAGAAATGTCTCCACTTCTAATTCCCCAGTGCATGCAAGCATTCCTATTAAGTGCTGAGTTCTTACCTTCACTTTTACCAAGGGAACAGAAGTACCCAAAGTCCTTTTGTGGAGGAAAACTTTCAAGTCTCCTTCATAATGTCAGTGTTACAAAGCAAATCAGACATCCTCATCCTGGTTTAGCCTGTCTGCAGAGATGGTTTTGCTGTGGTATGGCTGCTGTGAATACTATAGCTTCTGAAAACGACAGGTGAGAGTTGGGTGAAAGGGGACACTAAGGTGTGAAAATGGCTTGAAAAACCCTTACATCAGAGATACTAGTCCTTTCTGAACACCCTCTACCTCAAACAAGCATATAAACACTTCCTCTGGCAGAATGGGTGGATGAGAACAATTTGTTTTAAAAGTCATGAAGGTTAATGAAGCAGGTGCCGTGAAAAGCTTAGAATCTGGTAAGATTTTGAAAACACCAAAGATCCACTCCATTCCAGACCATTACCATTCATCTTGACTTTTGTCCTGCCATTGGATTTTGATGGCTTTTGAAGAAAGAGTGAGTCTCACAAAACTTTGTGCAATTCTGCCTCACTTAAATCCAATTCACACAAAAGTCAAGACATCACTCCTAATGTCACAGATCCCTTTTGAAAACCAAGAATTAACAAAAACAAAGCAAATACGTGGCTATATACTCACCACAGGCCAAATAATGTTACTTCCCTTGAATCAAGTAGGGATAGCTTTTAATTCTTGATCAATTGCCAGGCAAAGATGATATAGCAGAATGATCACTGGTGGGTGTCTTCTATATTATGTTATGATCTCCTCTGGACTATGAGTTAATTATCTAATTGGTATTGAAGACCCCATTTTAAAGAACATGTCAAGTTTCCAAGGCATCTTCTCTTCTTCTGACATGTCTAGTATGTGCTTTCTTATGTAACATTTTTACATGGTCCCCCCCCCCTAAATCAGGTGACTTTCTTTACATTTAAATGTCTCACCACAATATTACATTAAAAGACCTTATGCAACTCCATTTATATTCTAGGTCCTGAACAATTCTATTCCTTGATCTCTTAATTTCTGTTTCTTTTTGATCACTAGGGATCATGAAACTAAAAAAGGGGGAAGAAAAAAGAAAATCTCTAGCATTTGGAGCTTCCAACTTGGTATTACAAATATGTGTGTGGGGGAAGGAATCATTCTCATAGCTAATGCTGCTTTCTCTTTTAACTAATATTTATACTTTCCTCCCCAAACTTTTAAAATTAATTCACAAATTGAAGCCATGAATGTCTAGTCTCCATCCATAATATTATCATTTCTTATTTTGCAGGGATTTATCTGGTCATGATACAGTTGACAGCTTAACAGATTTCATTGCAGAGACTTAATTAGTGATTTGGGAAGCTTTCTCTTTATATCTTCATTTTTGCAAAAGACTTAAATCTCCGTCTAGCATAGAAGAGGAAGCTAGGGAATGACCTTGGATAAATTTTACCCAGCAAGGCTTTCTCTATTTTCCCCCTTATTTGTTGAATGTGTAATCTGAAATCATGAAGAATATTGCTTATAATGTTTCTATTTTCTCTGCTTGCATTTTGTATTTTAGAAGACTGGGGCCAAACTCAAATAGAAACAGGAGTCACTGAACTCTTCATAAAGATATCTGGGCACAGGATACTGACTTGGAAGATGACATATTACTATTATCTATGCTTTGTTTTATTCATATTTATTTTGTTTAATATTTCTGAATTATATTTTAATCAGGTTTAGGTGCACTCAGGAATATTGTGAGCCACGTACATCCCACCAGCCTATATTTGTCACTTCTGCATTGGAATATGAATAACAACTTCCCTTCTTCCTATGTAGACCTAGCCTGTGTCTGACTCAGATTGTTACAGAGTTTTCTATTATTTTTAAATATTGAAGGGTTTTTTTTTTAGAAATGTTTAACTGTAAATATATACAACATTATTCTGTCCACAGAACACAATATGAAGGTAATTGCTGGTGTAATTTATTTGAACTTCATCATTATAAGCTTCTTGGGCTACATAAATACTCTCCTTACAATTAAAGATTTTCTTACTGTCATTCTAATGATATGTCTTCTTAAATTCATCCTTCTTATTGCTATCAATATAATCTTGTTAGTGAATGTATATCAAGTGGAAAATGTTCAGTGAATCCTAGTTGTTTAGAGAGTAAAATTAAAACTTCTTTGCCTGGAATTGATGAGATATTCTCATTCCTTCATGGCTTTACTTAAATATTAGAAGGAATGGCAACTTGATATACTTTACAAGTGTTATTATGTAAAACATAATTCCATATTTGTTACAGTTATGGAAGAGGAAACCAATCAAAAGGAAATAAAACCATGAGAAATAATAAAGTAAGTGAAAAAAATACTTTAATCTGCATTCTGAGTCCAGTTGTTATCCAGATATGGATAGACTTTTCCCTCATGAGTCCTGTCTTTGTCTTGGATCACTGTATTGCAGAGAAGCAGCAAGTCATTAATAGTTGATCATCACCAAGGTTTCTGATACTGTGTACAAAGTTTTCCTGGTTCCACTAATCTCACCTTGCATCAGTTTGTGTGAGTCTCTTCAGGATTTTTCTTAAATCTGCCTGTTCATCACTACATTCTTTATTTTTGGAAGGCAATTGATGTTAAGTGACTTTCCCAGAGTCATACAGCAAGTATATCATGTCTGAGGCCAGATTTGAACTCAGGTCCTCCTGATTCCAAGACAAGTGATCTATTCACTATGCCACCAAGCTGCCTCCATAACTACATTCTTACACTTTAGTTTTTTTTCCATTATTCTCCAGTTGATGGGCATCCCATAAATGGCAAATACCCTGACACCATGAAAAGGACTTCTATAAATACCTTTGCACATAGAGGTTCCTTCCCTTCTCCAAGACTTCCTTGGGATACAGACTTAAAGGGCTGTGCAAAGTCACCAGCCTCACTTTCTTCTCTGCAGCCTTCTAGGTTCAGTGGAAAAATATGGATAATGATGACTGCAGGTGGCCCAGGATGCAGCAGTGGACTTTGTTTTTTTCTTTTTTTTTTTCTAATCAAATGCTTTATTAACTTCTGGTTTACATCATTAATTTCCACCAAATTTTGAGTCACAGATTTTCTACCCATTTTCCCTTACCCAATGCCCCAAAATAACGATCCCACTGTATATCCCCTCCTCTAATATTCTCTCTCCCATATCTTCTCCCATTCACCCTTCAACTTTTCAGTAGGGCATGGTGGATGTCTATGCCCCAGTGACTGTATATATTATTTCCCAGATACATATAAAAGTATATATATTAAGCATATGATTTTAGAACTTTGAATTCCAGATTCATTCCTCCCATGTCACCCACCCTTACTGGGAAGAGAAGCAATTCAGTATAGGTTGTATATGTGTAGCTATGCAAAACATTTCCATACTGGATAGATTGTAAAAGACTGACTATATTTCCCTCCCTCCTATCCCACCTCCCACTTGTTCTATTTTCTACTCTTATACTGTCCCTATTCAAAAGTTGGTGCTTCCAACTTCCCTCCCTCCCAGCTTGCACTCCCTTCCATTACCCCCTCCCATCCAATCCGTGCCCCCTACTCCCTGTAGGGCAAGATACCCTATTTAGTGTTTATGTCATTCCCTCCGAAAGCCAAATTCAATGAGAATAAGGTTGAGCCATTCCCTTTTGTCTTCCTCTTCTTCCCCTCCATTGTAACCATTTTCCTTTGCCTCTTCTATATGAGATAGTTTACCCCATTCTGTCTCTCCCCATCTCCTCTCATTATTCCTCTCTTATTCTATTAATTTCAACTTTTAAATATCATGCTTCCTATTCAATTGGCCTTGTGCACTCTCTCTATATATAGACCTATATACATATATGAACACATTCACATATGTATTCATATGCCCATATACCCTCCTATGGAGACACACACACACACATATATATATATTCTTGTATATATTCTCTCTCACACACACACATATATATACATACATGTGTGTGTGTATATATATATATATATATATATATATATATATTCTCATACCAAGAAAATTTTCATCAGTTACAATTATCATTTTTCCATTTAGGAATGTAAATAGTTCAACTTTAATAAGTTCCTTATGATTTCTTTTCCCTCTTTACCTTCTCATGATTCTTGTGCTTCTTGTATCTGAATATCAAATTTTCTATTCAACTCTGATTTTTAATCAAGAATTCTTGAAATTAATTAGAGAACATTATAAAATGTAAAATAGATAATTTTGACTACATGAAACTTTAAGGCTTCTGTACAAACAAAGCCAATGTAACCAAGATTAAGAGGGAGGTGGGATATTTGGAAAGCGTCTTTACAAACTATGTCTCTGACAAATGACTCATTTCTAAAATATATAGAGAATTGAGTCAAATTTATAAGAATACAAGTCATTCAATAGCTTTAAAATGCACCAAAGGGGCTGAGCCAAGATGGAGGAGTAGAAGCAAGACCTTCCCGTGGCTCCGGCTTCCACCCTCCCCAATCCATGTAAAAAGGGGACTCTAAACAAACTTTGGAGCTGCAGAACCCACACAATGACACAGAGAAGCTAACCTCCTGCTGAGGACAGCCCGTCAGGCCGGCAGGAATCAGCCAGTGCAGCGCTCTGGGAGCCGAGCCCAGCACCACGTGGAGGCTTTAGCCCCAGGGCGGGCCTGACCAGCCGCCAGCCAGAGGGACTCCAGATCAGCAGCAGCTGTGGTCATTTCCAGATTTATCAATACAAAGATGCAAAGGACAAGGTGAGAGGCTAGTGCAGTCTGGACTTTGGGACCAGCAAGTGGGAGTGCATGGCTTTTACCCCCGGGGCAAGAAGCCACTGAGATGCCTGCACAGCCAGCCAGCACCACGTGGTGGTTTCAGCTCCTGGCCTGCAGAGTGTAGGGGGACCAAGCACCAGTCTGAGGGGTAATCGCTCTTGCTTTAACCTGCTTGGATCTGGATTGCAGTCTAGGGTGGAGGTCCTGGGGTGTGTGTCCAGCTTGCCAGAGTGTGTGGAGACCTCAGAGAGGGCACACATCTAATACCTCTGGCAGCTGAGAAAACCCCAGCGTTTGGGATGAAAACTCCCCTGTCTGGTGGCAGAGTCGTACTCTGGCAAAAAGCCCAAAAGTCAAATAATTGAGTGGCAAAATGAGCAGGCAGAGGAAACAAAGCAGACAGAAGATTCCAACATTACACTCCTATTTTGGGGATAAGAAGGAGTAAGGCATGGAACAGGATGAAAACAGTGAAGTCAGTACTCCTGCACCAAAAGCTTCAAAGGAAAATCCAAGCTGGTTACAGGCCATAGAGGACCTTAAGAAGCAGATAAGAGAAGTGGAGGAAAAATTGGGAAGAAAAATGAGAACAATGCAAGAAAATTATGAAATGAGAGTCAATAGCCTGACTGAAGAAAATAATACCTTAAAAAACAGACTGACTCAAATGGCAAAGGAGGCTCAAAAAGGCAATGAGGAGAAGAATGCCTTAAAAAGTCGAATTTGCCAGATGGAAAAAGAATCTCAAAAGCTCACTGAGGAGAATCATTGCTTCAGAATTACATTGGAGCAAATGGAAGCTAATGACTTTATGAGAAATCAAGATGCTGTCAAACAGATCCAAACCAATGAAAGAATAGAAGGCAATGTGAAATATCTCATGGGACAAAATGACTGACCTGGAAAATAGATCCAGGAGAGATCATCTAAAAATTATTGGACTACCTGAAAGCCATGACCAAAGTAAGAACCTAGAAAGCATCCTCCAGGAAGTTCTCAAAGAAAACTGCCCTGATATTTTAGAACGAGAGGGCAAAATAGATGTTAAAAGAATCCACCGATCACCGCCTGAAAAAGATCCCAAAAAGAAAACTCCTAGGAATATTATAGCCAGGTTCCAGAATTCCCAGATTAAGGAGAGAATATTACAAGCAGCCAGGAAGAAACAATTTGAATATTGTGGAAACACAATCAGGATAACCCAGAATCTGGCAGCTTCTACACTGAGGGATCGAAGGGATTGGAATGTGATATTCCAGAGGTCAAGGGAGCTGGGATTAAGACCAAGAGTCACCTACCCAGCAAAACTGAGTATCATGTTTCAGGGGAAAATATGGTCATTCAGTGGGATACAGGACTTTCAGGCATTCTTGCTGAAAAAAACAGAGTTGAATAGAAAATTTGACATTCAGATACAAGAAGCATGAGAAGGTAAACAGGGAAAAGAAATCATAAGGAACTTATCAAAGTTGAACTATTAACATTCCTACATGGAAAAAAAATAATTGTATTTTATGAAACTTTTCTCAGTAGTTGAAGGGATTAGAAATATATATATATATATATATATATATATATATATATATGTGTGTGTGTATATATATACATATATATGTCTTTATATGAAGGTATGCGGGCATATGAATACATATGTGAATGTGTGTATATATGTTAACAGGTGTACATAGATAGAGGGCACAGGACCAATTTAACAGGAAGGGATGATACTTAAAAGGTGAAATTGAGAGGTGAGAGGAATATAATGAGAGGAGATGGGGAGAGGCAGATGGGAGCAAACTATCTCATACAGAAGAGGCAGGGGAAAATGGTTGCAATGGAGGGGAAGAATAGGAGGGCAGAAGGGAATGGGTCAACCTTATTCCTATTGAATCGGGCTTGAGGAGGGAGGGAAATACACACTAAATAGGGGATCTCACCCTCCAGGAGAATGGGGGGGGAAGGTGATGAGAGGGGGGATGATGGAAGGGAGAGCAGGCTGGGGGGGAGGGAAGTTGGAAGCACCCACTTTTGAAGAGGGACAGGATCAAAGTAGAGAATAGAATGGGTGGGAGGGAAATGTAGTCAGTCTTTTACAATATATCTACTATGTTATTGTTTTGCATTAGCCACACATGTACAACCTATACTGAACTGCTTGTCTCCCCAGTGGGGGTGAGTGGCAGTGGGGGAAGGGAATGAATCTGGGATTGAAAGTTTTAAAATCAAATATTCAAATATATATATGTGTGTGTGTGTGTGTGTGTATACTATTATTAATACCACCTTACATGTAATTAGGGAATGGGATGTACAGGCACTGAGGCATAGAGATCCACTGGAAAAGTCGAAATGGATATGGGAGAAAATATGGGAGAGAGCAGATTGGAGGTGGGGATATCCTGTGGGACTGCTCTTTTGGGGGGATGGGTGGGGGAAAAACGGGGAGAAAATTTGTAACTCAAAATCTGGCGGAAATGAATGATGTAAATCAGAAGTTAATAAAGCATTAAAAAAAAAAAGAAAAAAGAAGAAAAAAAAAGAATACAAGTCATTCCCTAATTGATAAATGGCCAAAGGATACGAACAGGCAGTTTTCAGAGAAAGAAATTAAAGATATATATAAGCACATGAAGAAATTTTGCTCTAAATCACTATTAATTAGAGAAATGCTAATCAAAACAACTCTGCGGTACCACATCTCACCAGTCAGATTGGCTAAGATGACAAAACAGGAAAATGACAAATGCTGCAGAGGATGTGGGCAAATTGGAACACTAATGCATTGCTGGTGGAGTTGTGAACTGATCCAGCCTTTCTGGAGACCAATCTGGAATTATGCCCAAATGGCTATAAATACTTTCATATCCTTTGACCCAGCAATACCACTCCTAGGGTTATATCGCAAAGAGATCATAGAAGTGAGAGGAAGACCCATATGTACAAAAATGTTTATAGCTGCTCTTTTTTTGGTGACAAAGAATTGGAAATTAAGTGGGTACCCATTAATTGGAGAATGGCTGAACAAGTTGTGGTATATGCATGTTATGGAATACTATTGTGCTATAAGAAACAAGGAGCAGATGGACTTCATATTTACCTGCAGAGGTTTATATGTACTGATGCTGAGTGAGAACAGAAGAACCAGGAGAAATTTGTACACAATTGCACATACAAAGTATGTGTGATGACCAATTTTGATGGACTGGACTCTTCTCAGCAATACAGTGATATAAGTCAACCCCAAAAGACTCATGATAGAGAGAAATGTGTGCATCCAGAGAAAGAACTAGAAAGAACTGAGTTCATATCCAGATGGAAGAAAAATACCTGATCTTTTTTTCGTTTTCTTGTTTGGTATTATATCCTCTTTACCATTTTTCATTCCATCTGATACAATCTGTCTTTATAACCTGACTTATGTATAATATGAAAGTATTTACAGATCCTATAATTGACTATATGCCACCATGGGGGAAAGGGGAAGGAAGGAGACAAAATGTGAAACTCAAGGAATTATTGAATTGAATCCTGTAAAGTAAAATTAAACAAACAAATAAAAAAAAGAATGCTTGAAATTCCTCTATTCCACTGAATGACCATATTTTCCTCTGAAACATGATACTCAGTTTTGCTGGATAGGTGATTCTTAATTTTAATCCCAGCTCCTTTGCCCTCTGGAATACCATATTCCAAGCAGTTTGATCCCTCAGTGTAGTAGCTGCCAGATTCTGTGTTATACTGATTGTCTTTCCACAATACTCAAATTATTTCTTCCTGGCTGCTTGTAACATTTTCTCTTTATCTGGGAACTCCAGAACCTGGCTGTAATATTCCTAAGAATTTTCTTTTTGTGATCTTTTTCAGGAGGTAGACTCTTTCAACTTCTATTTTTCCCTCTGGTTCTAAAACATCAGGCAATTATCCTTGAGAATTCCTTTTCTTTTTAATGCAATTGGGGTTAACTTGGCCAAGGTTACACTG
>NW_027185764.1:55879873-55916768 GCF_028583685.1 Petaurus breviceps papuanus | reverse complement strand
CTGAGGCTGGAACGATTCCAGATCCTCTCAAGTCTGGGGCCAGCATTCTTACTCACTGCGCCAAATAGCTGCCCTGAGAATTTCTTGAAGGATGATTTCTAGGGTTTTTTGTTTTTTTTTGATCATAGCTTTCAGGTAGTTCAATAATTTTTAAATTATCTCTCCTGGATCTATTTTCCAGGTCAGTGCTTTTTCCAAAGAGATGTTTCACATTACTTTCTATTTTTTCATTTGTTTGAATCTGTTTAATAGTAACTTGATTTCTCTTAATGTAACTAGCTACCATTTGCTCTAATCTAATACTGAAGGAATGATTCTCTTCAGTGAATTTTGGAGATTCTTTTTCCATATGTCAAATTTGGCTTTTTAAGGAATTCTTCTCCTCATTGGCTTTTTGAGCCTCTTTTGCCATCTGAGTAAATCTATTTTTTAAGGTTTAATTTTGTTCAGTCAGATTATTGACTCTCATTCCAAAACCTTCTTGCATCATTCTCATTTCTCTTCCCAATTTTTTCTCCACTTTTCTTATTTGCTTTTCAAAATCCTTCTTAAGATCCTCTGTGGCCTGTAACGAGCTTGTATTTTTCTTGGAATCTTTTGGTGTAGGAGTTCTGACTTCACTGTCTTCCTCCTGTTCCATGCTTTGACACTTTTTGTCCCTAAAATAGGAATGCAAAGTTGGGTTGCTCTGTTTATTTTGCTTCCTTTGCCTGATCAGGTTGCCACTCAGTTTCTTGACTTTTTGTGCTTTTTGCCACAGTAGGACTCTGCCAAGAGATAGGGGTGCTTCATCCTAAATGCTGGGGTTTTCTCAGCCACTGAAGGTATAATTTGGATGCCTTCTCTGAAGCCTCCACATGCTCTGGCAAGCTTGTTGAACACCCCAGGACCTCCACCCTAGACAACAATCCAGATCCATGCAGGTTAAAACAAGAGAAATTACCCCTCAGACTGGTTGCTTATTCCCCCTACAATCTGTAGGCCAGGAGCTGAAGCAGCCACATGTGGGTGCAGCTGCAGTGCTGTGGTGTCTCAGCTACTTCCAGCCCATGAGGCAAAAGCTGACACATTCCCAACTATTGGATCCCGAAGTCCACACTGCACTGACCTCTCACTTTGTCCTTAGCATCTGTGGGTTGATAATTCTGGAAACTGCCACAGCTGCTGGTGATATGAAGTCCCTCCAACCAGTGGTTGGTCAGGCCTGCCCTGGGGCTAAAACCTCTGACTCTAGGGGCTGGGCTCAACTCCCAGAGTGCTGTGCTGGCTGCTTGCTCCCAGCCTGCTAGCTGTCCTCAGTGGGAGTTTAGCTTCTCTGTTTCATTTTGTGGGTTCTGTTGCTCCAAAGTTTCTTCAGAGTCACCTTTTACATGAATTGGGGGAGTTGGAAGCCCAAGCCAGCGGAAGTCCTGTTTTCACTCTGCCATCTTGACTCCACCCTTTGGACCTTTGTCTTTTCAGTCTAAGGTCTTTAACAGGTCTCACTTTGACTGAGCCAGCACCCATTCAGTGATTAAGGACTGATAAAAATGATGCAAATAATGACCTCTTCTATCTAGTCAGGAAAATAAAAGTCAGTCTGAAAGGGGAAGACTCTCAGGGTTTCTGGCTAAAAACAGAAACAATTGCTATTTGCATTCACCCTGAGCCATTAGGGCCTAGACAATTACCAATAGGGTTTGGTTTGAAGTGGAATCTATTGCAAAATATAATTTAACATGCCAGGCCCACCATGTACAAACTTTGCAACTCTCTTATCCATATGTAAGATTTTGTATTATATCTAGAAGACTATATTTTTAAGTTATAAAATGCAGCAAGATTCTCAAAAGAAAAGGATCAAGATAGAATTAATGTGTCTGACTAGAGAAGAAAAACCATTCATCAAAAGCTACTTATTTATATTACTGTCTAAAAATTTATGGCACATATCTAAATTTCTCAAAGAAATTGAATTGACCCTTAAGTCTTCAAATTTCAGACCATTCTTTCCCAGACTGTGTGCATCTTTATTTGCCAAGAAATGGTTTAAAATTATAGTTTGGTTATAATTCTGTTGATGTCCTGCCTTTGCAAATATTCCAGTGTCTTAGTGAATTTTTTTTCAAGAACAATCAAGCATTTCTCAATTTTACTTACCTAATGGGGTGGGAGCAAAAAAGGAATTTCCCTAATCATCTTGATGAGGGGCCAGGAAAACATCTTTCTATGGCCAACAAATCAAATCAACAAGTATTTTTTAAATACTATATGCGAGATACGGTGCTAAGTAAGGGAAAAGAAAAACAATCATTACCCTCAGGGAATAAATTCAGATGGAGGAAGACTATACATACAAGGGATTTGAATAAAGGGGCCAAGGTTAGCCTGAAGCAAGTTGCAAAGATAGGATTAGAAAGCGTGAATCTGGTCCTTTCCTGAAAGTGAAGGTTCTGGGAGAAATACAGTAATGGCAGAGGGAGAATGTAGTAGAGGGAAAAGCCATAAATAATATATGTATGTGTTTTTATGGGAATTTTGTCAGTTCAATATATATGGTCTAGATCAGGGGTGAGGAACCTTCGGCCTCGAGGCCACCTGTGACCTTCCATTATCTGTGGGTATGGTCTTTTAACTGTGTGAAGTTTTACAGAAAAAAAAAATCCTTTTATTAAGGGGATTTGTTTTGTGAAATTTGGATTCAGCCAAAATGTTGTGTTAGCAGTGCTGGGACCCTGAAATTCAAGGGCGAATGACAAGAAGATCTAGCCTAGAATGAGTTCAACTCCAGCCTTCTTTCAATCAGAGATAAGGTTCTTCAGAACACCTGTGTAGGTGGCCAAGATTTTAAGCATCCACACTTTTGGTTAGACTCTTCAGAATTCTGAGTTATTTAATGGCTGGGAGGGAGGTAGGGCTGGGGGAGTGGGGAAGATGGACCTCATATACAGAAAGGCTGTGGGAAGGTTCTAGGAGTGGCCAAGTTGGAGTGAGTGGGAGGTAACAGAGAAGGACCTGGAAGGCCAGGTACCCCAGAGGAATGCCAGGAACCTGGGCCAAATGGAAGGGGTCTATATGGAATCAAGGAATGGTGGTCCAGGTGCAGACAATGAGTGTTACAAGGGAAGGATTATTTTCTGACAAGGGACTAGTGCCTCAGGCAAATGCCAGGGACCTGGGCTATGTAGAAAATCCAGGGGCTTTTCATGTTTGGGGTTCACATCCCAAAGATGTTATCTTTTCCTTTTAGGGATTCAGAGCCCATCCATAGAAAAAGGGTCACACTTGAGAACCTAGAGGGCCACAGGGGGCCTTGGGGACACAAGCTCCCCACCAATGGTCTAAATCATTAGGGAAGCAGTTACTAAAAAGTTAAATCAGTTTTTCCCCTCACAAAACAGCTGGGCATGTCCACTGGCATCTTATAAATATAACAAGACATTTTCTGTTTGGTTCTCAATGACTGCGGCTATGCCAATATGATATGGGTGACTATGACACTTAAGGGAAAAGAATTTTATAGGAGATTGTACTACTTTGAAAGAATTATAAATTTGACATGACAGAATTAATTTGACTTTTTGGCTTTCAACACCTTTCCCTTGGTACCTTTCTTCTGCATGCAGGAGGGGAGATTTCCAAAACAAACAAATCCAGGAATTTCTAATGGCTGCCCTTCTCCCAAAGCAAAAGAGAACTACATATACTTGGCCAAGTTCTTACAGTGGGGATTTTGCAGGTTTGGGTTCATTTTTTTGAAGGGGGAGGATAGGGCAATTGGCCTTACGTGACTTGCCCAAGGTCACACAGCTAGTGTTTGTGTTAGGTGTCTCACACAGGTTTTGAACTCAGGTTCTCCTGACTCCAGGGCCAGTGCTCCAGGTTCAGGTTCTTGATGGGAGGGAATTTGCCAGATAATTAAAAGTGCTCCTCTCTTTGATAGCAGAATGTGGGTCAGAAGTGACTGGTTCTGATCAGAGCTGTGAGCTAGCAGGGCTAGGCTTTTGATCAGGTAGAGGTTTAAAGGCTTTTATGTATGCTTGAGAGCTATTTGATGGAAGCATGGTGTGGACAGTTTGGTAGGTTACACCTAGCCAATGGAGAACAAGTAGGGGAATTCCAATGGAAGACTCACATTTGTCTGAGTCTGCATAGTCTATTAAGGGAGCTACCTATTTATTCAGAAAGAATAAATGTAGAATAAATTTAATGAAAACCTGCCTGGCTCTCCAACAAGTATGGTTCATTCCTAGACTGAATACATTTATAATATTGACAACCTTCTTTCTGTTTCCCTTTGTGAGCACAGGTCAGTGTGAAACCAGACAGTTCTATGTAATCCCAAAAGATGGCAACTTTATCTATGTAGTAGTGGTAGAATATTAAAAATAAATTCTGTGAAGGGGTGGCTAGGTGGTGCAGTGAATAGAGCACCTGGAGCCAGGAGGAGGACCTGAGTTCAAATTAGGCCTCAGACACTTAACACAAAAACTAACCATGTGACCTTGGGCAAGTCACTTAACCTAAATTGCCCTACCTTTTCCCCTCCAAAGAGCAAAAAAAATTAAAAATTTAAAAATTAAAATTAAAAAAAAATCTATGTAGTTATATGGCAGAAGTAGTTATGTATTTGTCAATATGATCAAAGGTAGGAGTTAATGGAAAATGTTCCTGAAAATCTACCTAGCTTGGAGCAAGACTCAGAATCAAGCTTTTTGCTTAAGAAAAGACATTTATTATTCAGGGTCAAACTTATGGTCTCTTAGAGAATAATTCAATTATTTTCCCTAATTATTTATGTGTAGCCGGCACTTGCAACACCAACTGAAACGAGAGCTTGAACATCAATAATGAGTCCGTGATCCAGGCGGAGACTGGAAGCATATGTTTATTGCATGCTAAGCAAATCTCAACTAAGCATCTGAGGGTTAGGGTATATATACTGTAGCTACAGCACTTTCATCACACTTTCTCATGGGAAACTTCACATAGTTTGCAACATGAGGCAACTAACTTGCAACTTTGCCACAGGCTACTCTCGTGGGAAGCTTCCCTGCTTTCTTATTGCATGTGTCACTACTTTATCTATATTGCTTAAATGGCCAGGGTTTCAGGGATGGCCAGCATGTTCCAAGCCTCCCTTGCATGGGGGATGAGTAACAGGGGTAGGGGTTGGGGGGGGGGGGTGGAGAGGGAACCTGAGATAGAGGGCCCAGTCTGGATTTGTGCCCATGGGATGCAGACCCCTCAGAGCCCTTGACAGCAACTTCTACATTTATACATCTTTCAGAATATCTCCCTCCCTCCCATTCCCCTCTCCACTCGACAAGGAAAGCAATATAATGTCAATTATACCTGTGAAATCCTACAAAACATTTCCATATTAGCCACACTACCAAAAAAATCAAGAAAAATAGAGAGAAAATTATAATTCAATTACCATTTAGAGTATATCTATTCTCTCTTTCAGGAGATGGATAGCAATTTTCATCATGGGTACTTCAGAATAATCCTGGATCATTGTATTGAACAAAGTAGCTAAATATTTCACACTATATGATAATTAAAAAATTACTATTACTGTGTACAA
Source organism: Petaurus breviceps papuanus (assembly GCF_028583685.1). Taxonomy (NCBI): domain Eukaryota; kingdom Metazoa; phylum Chordata; class Mammalia; order Diprotodontia; family Petauridae; genus Petaurus; species Petaurus breviceps. Next base: position 55,911,199 of record NW_027185764.1, on the reverse strand, counting down.
TGATCTTGCTTTGCTTGTTTCATTTTCTATTATGTATATAGATCCTCCCAGTTTTTTTTTTTTTGAAATCATCAAGCTACAAATTTCTTAAAGCAAAATAGTGATCATCACAATCATATGTCACAACTTGTTCACTCATTCCCCAATTGGTGCTCTTCCCCTCAATTTCCAATGCATTACCACCAAAAAGCTGCTATAAATACTTTTTGTATTTATAGATCATTTTCCTTTTACTTTAAACTCTTTGAGATGCGAGCCTAGCAATGTTGAGTCAAAAGATATGCACAGTTGCATAACCCTTTGGGAAGAGTTCCAAATTGTTTTTCAAAATAGTAGAGCCAGTCTGAAACTTTACTAACAGTTTATTAGTGTACTTATTTTCCAATATCCCTCCAGCATTTGTCATTTTTGATAGGTGTGAAGTGATACCTCAAAGTTGTTCTAATTTAGAACATTTTTATATGACTTTTGATAGCTTTGGTTTACTCTGTGGAAAACACCTTGCTTATATCCTTTGACCATTTGTCTGTCAGTTGGGAAATAGCTCTTATTTTTAGAAATTTGATTCAGTCCGCTATATATTTGAGAAATGTGACCTTCATAAGAAAAAAAAAACTTGCTGTAATTTTTTTTTATATTATTTAATTATCTATGGTACTTTTTATTTATTTATTTTAATTTTTTGTTTTCTGCAGGGGCAATTGGGGTTAAGTGACATGCTCAAGGTCACATTGCAAGTAAGTGCTAATGAAGTGTCTAAGGCTAGATTTCAACTCAGGTCCTCCTGACTCCAGGACCCGTGCTCTATTCACTGCACCACCTAGACACCCCTCTATAGTACCTTTTAGATAAATGTAGTTTTTTTTCTGATTATTTCTTTTAATTATGTCTGCTTTTTGTTTTATTCTTCCTTTGTCTCACATCACAATGGATTTCCCTACCTTCTCTTTTTTTTTTTACTCAGCTGAAGAACAATAGATTCTACTCCAGTCCCTTATTTTAACTCTGTGTGTGTGTGTGTGTGTGTGTGTGTGTGTGTGTCTTTTTTCTTTCCAGTGTGTTCTTGTAAACAATGTATTGTTGGATTCTGGTTTCCAGTGTAGTCTGCTATGCATTCCATTTTGTGGGTGAGTAGCATCTCATTAAGTTTCACAGTTGAGATTACTCATTGTGAATTTTCCTTTATCCAGTTTTCTAATTTTATCTTTCTCACTCTTTTTATAGTAAAAGGGTGTTTTTTTTTTTTTAAGCAATCGGGGTTAAGTAACTTGCTCAAGCTTACATGGCCAGTTATTTTTCTGGGTGTGGTGCTAAGTATCTGAGCCCAGAATTGATCCCCAGGTCATGCCAACAATGGAGCTGGTGCTCTTACTCTCTGAGCCACCTGGCCACCCATTAAAATAGTGTTTTTCCTTGGACCTCTGCTTCTCTTAGTCTACTTACCCCCCTTCCTGCCCATGCTTATCACCATCACCTTCCTCTTATTGTCTTCCCCTCCTATTTTCCTGTTGGTTAAAAATAGATTTCTATATCCAACTGAGTGTTTGTGTTTTTATGCCTTTTTTATGTGAGATAGTTTCCTCCATTCTAACTCTCCATTTCCCCTTCTCACAGTGCAACCTGCTTTCTCACTCCTTTTTCTTAAAAAAAAAACACATTCCAGCATTCCAACAATTCATGCTCATATGCTGTGTTTATGTAGACTCCTTCAAACAGTCCTAATAATGATAAAGTTCTTAGTCATTATGTATAATCATATTCTCAAATAGGGATACAAAAAATTTAATGAATCTCTTATTATTTGTCCTTTATGATTACATTTTCTTTTCTATTGAGTCTGAAATTTGAACATCAGTGTTTTCCCTCTTTTTTTAGATTCACCTGTTTTTTTTTTAATCAGGAATGTTTGAAATTTCTCTCTTTCATTAAATATCTATTTTCACCCCTGAAGGACTATACTTAGTTTTGCTAAGTAGTTAATCATTGGTTATAATCCTAACTCCTTTGCTCTCCAGAATTTTATGTCCCAAGGTCTGTGTTCCTTTAATGAGAAACTGTTAAATCATTTGTGATCTTCACTGTGGCTTCACGTTATTTTAATTGTTTCATTCTGACTGCTTGCATTGTTTCCATTTTGATCTGGGACATCTGAGATTTGGTTATAATATTCCTAGGAGCTTTCCTATTGGGATCTCTTTGAGGAGATGATTGGTGAATACTTTCATTTTCTATTGTACTCTCTAGATCAAAAACATCAAATTAGTTTTCTTTGATATTTTCTTGCAATATAATGTCTAGCTTCTTTTTTTCTAAACATGGTTTTCAGGTTATCCAACAATTCTTAAGTTACCTCTTCTTCAGGTGGCTAAGTGGCAAAGTGATTAGAGCACTGGCTCTGGAGTCAGGAGGACCTAAGTTCAAATTAGGCCTCAGACACTTAACAAAAAAACTAGCCATGTGTAATGGGAATGCAAATTTGGAAGATCTTCCCTGCCCCTAGGCTAAAGTGAACCAGAAGCCTGGGGAGGGAGGCTTGTTTTTCAGTAGATACTTCTTGATTGGCCAGTGGGTCAATAAGGTTGTTACATTCTCTGAGCCAGGAGAAGGCTATATAAGCCCTGATGTGTAGCTTTGTTTTGGGACTCACTTTGAGAAGTGTTCTGTGATTTGATCTGAATTCTGGGAAGCTGTTGTTGAGAGTCCCCCGGCTTTGAAAAACCCAGATGTGGAAACCCAGATGTTGACTGGGTATGGATGTAATGGTTGGACAGTTTGGAAAGCTGTCTACTTGATCTGTTAATGTCTTGATAATTCTGTCTATATATTTTGAAGTTTGGGGTGCTGACCTTTTTCCCCTGAACAAGGTAAACGATATATGTCTGACTGATTAAAGTAAGCTTGTTAACCCATTTTGAGTTGCTTTCCTTTAACAAAGCAGATCCAAGAACCTGTATGGGCAGCAAACCCTGAGGACGCGCTTGGGGTGCTTGCTGCTACACCATGTGACCTTGAGCAAGTCACTTAACCCCAATTACCCTACCTTCACCCCTCCAAAAATAACTCTATTCAATTTATTCTCTAGTTCAGTTGACTTTTTTCCTAATATTTCAAATTTTCTTCTATGTTGTCATTCTTTTTACTTTGTAATTTCTTGATTTTTCACAGTCTTTATCTTCCACTTGTCTATTTCCAATTTTTTATAACTTATTTTCCTCAGTGAGTATTTGTACCTCCTTTTCCATTTGACCTATTCTGTTTTTTAAGAGGTCTTTTCTTCACTTAATTCTTGTGTCTCTTTTGCTTTCAGATCAATTCAAGCTGAGCTATTTAAAATACATAAATGATGATACTTGTAAATCACTACACTCAATATTCTAGCAAATTTGGGGAAAAAAATCAGCATTGGTCACTATACTGGAAAAGATCAATTTATGCCCTAATCCTATAAAAGGGCAATGCCTAAGAATATTCAAGCCACTCAACAATTGCACTGATTACAAATGACAGCAAGGTTATAGTTAAGATTCTGCAAACAAGGCTTCAGAAGCATGCGACAGGAGTATTATCAGAAGAGCAGGTTGGTTTTCAAAGAGGCAAGTAATGAAAAGCCAAATTTCAAAGAGGCAAGTAACTAAAAACCAACCCTCACTGGTTTATGGAGAAAGCAAGAGAGTTTCAGCAGTGAAAACAAAATTTGATTCTAGTTCATTGACTATATTAACATCTTTGACTGTGTGGATCACAACAAAATGTGACAAGTCCTCAAAGAGATGGAAGTATCAGACCATCTTACATTTTTCTTGAGGAAACTTTATGAAATTCTTCATTAAGCAATTGTTAGAATCAAACATAAAACATATATATATATATATATATTTAAGATTGGGATAGGAAGGAGCAGCTAGGTGGTGCAGTGAATAGAGCACTGGCCCTGGAATCAGGAGGACCTGAATTCAAGTCTGGCCTCAGACACTTAACACAAAAATTAGCCATGTGAACTTGGGCAAGTAACTTAACCCCAATTACCTTCCAAAAGCAAAAAAAAAAAAATTGTTTGGCATAGGAATACTGCAAGGTTATATATTGTCACTGCATTTATTTGACATATATGCAGAGGGGGTGGAGCCAAGATGGGAGCATAGAAGCAGGAAAACTCCATGCACTCCCCCTATAATAACCTCAAATACCTATCAAAAATGACTCTACACAAAATTTTAGGGCTATAGAACTCACAAAGTGACAGAGAGAAAAAAAAATATCTCCCACTGAAGGTATTCTGGCAGGCAGGCAGGAAGGGTTCATTTCAAAGTGCTGGCAGCATAGCCCAGAACCTCTTGAGTCCACAGTTTTAGCCTCAGCATGGCCATGACCAGCTGCAGCTGGAGAGACTTAGGGAGAGTGGATCACCAGCAGCTGTGGCAGTTTCCAGAATTATCAACCCATAAATGTCAATGACAAAGTGAGAGGTCAGTGTGGACTTTAGGAACAAGGGTCTGGGGGTGCAGTCCAGCCTCTGCCCCTGGAGGGAGAAGCAGCTGAGGCATGGAGGCCACTGCCATGTGACTGCTTCAGAGATCCTAGCCTGCAGATAGTAGGGGGGCCAAGCGAACATTAAGAGGGTAATTGTTCTTTCTTTAATCTGCCTGGATCTGGCTTGCTGTCTAGGGTACAGGTCCTGGGGTGTGTGACCAAGTGTCAGAGCTATAGGAAGCTTCTTAAAGGGCAGCCAACTAATAGCTCCAACAGCTGCAACAACCCCAGTGATTTGAGTCAAAGCTCTCCTCTCAGGAAGCAGAGTTCTACAGTGGTAAAAAGCTCACAAGTCAAGATTTATATGCAGAGTATACTATGTGAAATGCCAGACTGGACAAATCAAAAGAAAGAATTTAAATTGCAGGGAGAAATTTAAGCAATCTTAGATATGAAGGTGATACCACTCTGGTGGCAGAAAAAGAGGAAGAATTAAAATGCTTCTTGAGGTGGGTGAAAGAGGATACTATAAAAGCTGGCTTGTAGCTTAACATTAAGAAAAACCTAAGATCATGGCAACTGGTCCTGTGACTTTCTGGCAAATGGGAGGAGAAAAAAATGGAAAAAGTGTCAGAATTTATATTCTTAGACTCATAGATCACTGTAGTTTGTGATTGCAGTCATGAAATTGAAAGATGCTTGCTCCTTTGGAAAAATAAAAAGCTATGGCATCTCTAGACAGCATAGTAAAAACCTGAAACCTCACCTTGTTTACAAATATTTGTGTAGAACAAGCTATGCCCTCCCCCCCCCCCCCAGTAGCAATGCATGGATAAAAGAGTAGACTATAAGGAAAGTTACATACCACAAAATGAACACTTTCAAAGTGTGGTGCTGGGAAAGATTTTTGAGAGTTCCTTGGGTAGCAAGGAGATCAAATCAGTCAATACTTCAAGAAATAAATTCTGATTATCCATTAGGGCAAATACTGGACCTGAAGCTTAAATATGTTGGCCACATAATGAGAATACAGGATTCATTGGAAAGTTGAGAAAGTTTGAAAGAAGAAAAAGATGAAAACAGGAGAGGATGATATAGATAATGTCATGAAAGCAACAAACCTGAACTTTGACAGATTTCTGAAGATAGTGAAGGATAAAAGGACTTGGTCCATGGGGTCACAAAGAGTTGGATATAATTGAGTGACTGAACAACAGCAACACACAAAAGAAGGTGGGAAAGAGGAGAAAGAGAACACCAGGTCATATCCTACATGCGGACATGCTGTTCCATTGAGTTTAAACTAGGCAGAGTGACAGAGGCAAAGTGAAGAGAACTGAAAGTCCAGTTTCTGCTTTCTATAAAGAAAGGCTTTGGGAGGAGATAGGAATTCTACTTTCCAGACTGCAAATCAGATGAAAGAAGAGGTTGAGTCAAGTGGTGTTAATCAAGGCTTGAATTAGCAAAATGGTGATGAGATTAGAAGTGATAAGTTTATTCTGGAAGCTGTGTCTTATATGGATTGAATATAGAAATCATATAGAGCAGCAGCTGCAAAGTGAAGAGTCAAAACTATGTACATGTGGTACCAGGAGCTTGCAAATAAATTGAGAATGAAAATCATAAAAAAAAATGAATAGGAAACTTATTTTCACCCATTTTATCCACTCTGAGTTGTACCTGTCCAGCAGCATTAAAAATGTATTTACTTTCTGAGAGGAGACCAAACTTAGAATGTTACATTTTTCCCCTGGAGGGACTATGTAGAATCCTATCTGATAAAAAGACTCATCCAAAAAATCAAGGCATTATCCTAATTGCAACCTTAAATTCAGCTCCCATCTAATGGGAACTTCTGTACTCTGAGCATTCTATATGACTTCTTTGTCTGCTTAATGACTAATGTGAGTCCATTGCTCCTTCTGCATTTTCTATGGGGTGAAATGAAGTCCTGGTACTTATAGTTTGTCTCAAGAGAAATCTGAGTTCAAATATTGTTCATTTTGTCCCTTAAATGCACTTTAATCTTACTTAAATATTCAGCTCTAGTCCCCAGTCAGTTTGTATGGGTGAAATACAAATTAGATTTTTTTTTTAATCTCAATACTTTAAATCTGCTTTCATTATAAGTTTGTCTTTCCTCCAATTTTATTCTCTCCACTATCATTCAAGTAAACAAGGTAGATAAAAAGGAAGTAAATCTCCGTTCCCAAGTAAAAAAAAAAAAGTAGTGGAAATTTCTAAATAAATCTTAATTTGCCCCCATTCTGTCATTTTGGATGGTTGTAGAAAAGTGTAGAATATCTTCCCATGTTTCCAAAGGGGTTGGTCTTGTTATTGGGTGCCTGATATCACAAATCTCAATCCACAATGGAAAATTTCAGCATATGAACTTCATCTGATATGGCAATATTCTCTGCTAATCTCCATCTGTGACATGGCTTAAGCCTCTTCTATCCATAAACTCCCTATTCCAAAGGTTAGGAATGAACTTGAGAGTCAATGTCAGTGGCACCCTGGGTTGATAGCCAAAAATGGAAGGGGATATATTCCAGTACATAGCCCCAAAGCAAACAATATCGTCTTTCTCTTTGTTGAAGGTTTTGGGGGGAATTCTGGGAGGTGGGGTATATACATATTGAGTGCCTTGCTGTAATGCAATTGTAAATTTTAAAGATCTTCCCTGCCCCTAGGCTAAAGTGCACCAGAAGCCTGGGGAGGGAGGCTTGTTTTTCAGTAGATACTTCTTGATTGGCCAGTGGGTCAATAAGGTTGTTACATTCTCTGAGCCAGGAGAAGGCTATATAAGCCCTGATGTGTAGCTTTGTTTTTGGGACTCACTTTGAGAAGTGTTCTGTGATTTGATCTGAATTCTGGGAAGCCGTTGTTGAGAGTCCCCTGGCTTTGAAAAACCCAGAATGTGGAAAGCCAGATGTTGACTGGGTATGGATGTAATGGTTGGGACAGTTTGGAAATCTGTCTACTTGATGTTTCTGTCTTGATAATTATGCCTGTATACTTTGAGGTTCAGGGTGCTGACCTTTTCTCCTGAACAAGGTAAACGATATATGTCTGACTGATTAAAGTAAGCTTGTTAACCCATTTTGAGTTGCTTTCCTTTAACAAAGCAGATCCAAGAACCTGTGGTAGCTGCAAACCCTGAGGACGCGCTTGGGGTGCTTGCTGCTACACTTGCTCAATGAAAATTTAATAAGTGTTTGTTGAACTAGTTTTTTTTTAATTTTTAAATGCTTTATTAACTTTGATTTACATCATTCATTTCCGCCAGATTTTGAGTTAAAAATTTTCTCTCCATTTTCCCCCTACTCACTGACCCAAAATAGCAGTCCCACAGGATATCCCCTCCTTCAATCTGCTCTCTCCCATATTTTCTCCCATAGCCCTTTTGACTTTTCCAGTGGATCTCTATGCTTCAGTGCCTGTATATCTTATTTCCCAATTACTTGTAAAATAGTATTAATAATAATGATAATACACATACAAACACACACACATAGACACACACATATATGTGTATATATATATTTGAATATTTGGTTTTAAAATTTTGAATTCCAAATTCACTCCCTTCATTCCTTGTCACCCCCTCTTCCTCGGAAGATAAGCAGTTCAGTATAGGTTGTATATTTGTGGCTAATGCAAAACAATAACATAGTAGATGTATTGTAAAAGACTGACTATATTTCCCTCACTCCTATCCCACCTCCCACTTGTTCTATTTTCTCCTTTGATTCCATCACTTTTCAAAAGTGGGTGATTCCAAATTCCCTCCTCCCCCATCCTGTCCTCCCTTCCATAATCACCCCTCTCATCCCCTTCCCCCCCTCCTCTCCTGGAGTGTGTGATACCCTATTTAGTGTGTATTTCATTCCCTCCTCAAGCCAAATTCAATGGGAATAAGGTTGACCCATTCCGTTTTGCCTTCCTACTCTTCCCCTCCATTGTAACCATTTTTCCTTGCCTCTTCTGTATGAAATAGTTTACCCCATTCTGTCTCTCCCCATCACCTCTCATTATATTCCTCTCTCACCTCTTAATTTCACCTTTTAAATATAATCCCTTTCTGTTAAATTGGTCCTATGCCCTCTATCTATGTATACCTGTAAACATGTAAATACACATTCACATATGTATTCATATGCACATATAACCTCATATATAGACATATATATGTATATATATGTTTCTATTTCCTTCAACTATTGAGAAAAGTTTCATAAGTTATATTTATTGTTTTTCCATGTAGGAATATTAATAGTTCAACTTTGATAAATACCTTATGATATCTTTTCACTGTTTACCTTTTCATGCTTCTCTTGCTTCTTGTATCTGAATGTCAAAATTTCTAAATAACTCTTTTTTTTTCAGCAAGAATGATTGAAAGTCCTCTATTCCACTGAATGACCATATTTTTCCCTGAAACATGATTCTCAGTTTTGCTGGGTATGTGACTCTTGGTTTTAATCCCAGCTCCTTTGACCTACGCAATATCATATTCCCAGCCCTAGGATCCCTCAGTGTAGAAGTTGCCAGATCCTGAGTAATCCTTATTGTGTTTCCACAAAATTCAATTTTTTTCTTCCTGGATGCTTGTAATATTTTCTCCTTAATCTGGGAATTCCAGAACCTGGCTAAAATATTCCTAGGAGTTTTCTTTATGGGTTCTTTTTTCAGGAAGTGATTGGTGGATTCTTTCCACCACTATTTTTCCCTACAGTACTAAAACATCAGGGCAGTTTTCTTTGAGAACTTCCTGGAGGATGATTTCTAGGTTCTTACTGTTATCATGGCTTTCAGGTAGTCCAATAATTTTTAAATTATCTCTCCTGGATCTATTTTCCAGGTCAGTCATTTTTTCCCATGAGATATTTCACATTGCCTTCTATTCTTTCATTTGTTTGGATCTGTTTAATAACATCTTGATTTCACATAAACTCATTACCTTCCATTTGCTCCAGTCTAATTCTGAAGCAACAATTCTCATTTAGCTTTGGATATTCTTTTTCATTTCTGGCAAATTTGAGTTTTTAAGGCATTCTTCTCCTCATTTTCTTTTTGAGCCTCTTTTGCCATTTGAGTTAGTCTTTTTTTTAAGGTATAATTTTCCTCAGTCAGGCTGTTGACTCTCATTTCATAATTTTCTTCCATTGTTCTCATTTCTCTTCCCATTTTTCCTCCACTTCTCTTATCTGCTTCTTAAGGTCCTCTATGGCCTGTAACAAGCTTGTATTTTCCTTTGAAGCTTTTGGTGCAGGAGTTCTGACTTCACTGTTTTCTTCCTGTTCCATGATTTGCTCCTTTTTGTCCCTAAAATTGAAGTGTAATGTTGGAATCTTCTGTCTGCTTTGTTTCCTTTGGCTGGTCATGTTTCCCCTCACTCACTTGACCCCTGAGCTTTTTGCCACAGTAGGACTCTGCCACCAGACAGGGGAGCTTTCGTCCCACACACTGGTTTTTTTTCAGCTGCTGGAGGTATCTGTTGGGTGCCTTCTCCAAGGTCTCCACAATCTCTGGCAAGCTGGACAAACACCCCAGGGCCTCCACCCTAGACTGCAATCTAGGTCCAAGCAGTTTAAAGAAAGAGTTATTACCCCTCAGACTGGTGCTTGGTCCCCCTACACTCTGCAGTCCAGGAGCTAAAGCTGCCACATGGAGCTGGATGGCTATGCAGCTGTCTCAGAGGCTTCTAGCTGGGGGAGGGGGGGAGAGGGCAAAAACCAGGCACTTCCACTTACTGGGTCCCAAAGTCCAGACTGCACTGACCTCTCACTTCGTCCTTAGTATCTATGTGTTGATAAATCTGGAAATGGCCACAGCTGTTGCTGATCTGGAGACCCTCCAGCTGGTGGCTGATCAGGCCCGCCCTGGGGCTAAAGTCTCAGCATGGGACTGGGCTAGCCTCTCATAGTGCTGCCCTGGATTCTAGCAGGCCTGATGGGCTGTCCTCAGTGGGAGGTTAACTTCTTTGTGTCATTTTGTGGGTTCTGCAGCTCCAGCGTTTTTTTAGAGTCCCCTTTTCACATGGATTGTGGAAGGTGGAAGCTGGAGCCACGGGGAGGTCATGCTTCTACTCAGCCATCTTGGCTCTGCCCTGAACTAGACTTATTTTTGTGGTAGACCCCTCTAGTACTATAATCCCATGATTAGACAATAATATAGAAAAGAATCAAGGAACACAGAAATATTTTTAAAGATTTCTTTTGGTACAATAAATGACTGAATCAGAAATACCTTTGATATCTTCTTTTTTTAAAAATTTTTTTTTAAGCAATTGGGGTTAAGTAACTTGCTCAAGGTTACACGACCAGTTATTTCTGGGTGTGGTGCTGAGTGTCCGAGCCCGGGATTCGATCTCCAGGTCGTCCCAACACTGGAACTGGTGCTCTTACTCGCTGAGCCACCTGGCCGCCCCTTGATATCTTCTTAAGGGATTTTTTAGATAGTCAGGAAGTAGAGCTATCTCACTATTTAAATGTATTAGAGTTTAGAGATGAATAAGTTAGGATATTCTTTTAGAAAAAAAATATATTAACAACTCACTTTATCCAGAGATTAGATTTCAGGAAATTGCAATCTTTAGAAATATGCCTCTGAAAATTGAAGTAAAAGGACTTCTGCCAGTAACACTTGTGACAAAGCCCCTTTCTTAAAGGTATTTTTTTTATTCTTTAGCTCTTAGTTTTTAAATTTACTAACATTACTTAAATTAATTAAAACTGATTTCCACCAGTCTATAACATGTTAGAAGCATAAAACTTGAAGCAGGGACTGTTAGAAATAATCACAAAAATGTCAGAAATCATAACTTACTGCCTGGAATTGAAAGAAAACGTGAGGGTGGAAGGGGAGTTGTTGGAGATGGAGAGAATATATAACAAGATAAAAATTATAATGATAACAAAAATTCATATTATTAATACTCAATCAATAGGCATTTATTAAGCGTGTACTATTTTCCAGGAATTGTACTATGCTCTCTGAGCAATAGAAATATAAAGCAAAGAAATAAATAATCCTTTATCCTTGAGAAGCACATAAGGTAATGAAAAGAAAACATTTAAACAAATATATATGGACATTCAATATACAGGACAATCAACAGAGGGGAGGCACTACAATTAGGAGGGATTTGGTTTCCTGTAGGGAAATGGCATACCACTCCAGTTTTATTGTCAAGAAAACTCCAAATATGAGAGTGCAACATAACTAGAAATGACTGAATGAAAACATCTGAAAATGGTAGGATTTTAGCCTGAACTTGGAAGGATAGCACAGGAGTCAGATGATGGAGATGAGGAGAGTGAGCATTCTAGACGTGGATAATGGACAGAAAAAAATGTCTCAAGTCAAAACTTGAATGCTTTATTCTGGGAACAGCAAAGAGTTCAGTCTAACCAAGCAGATCAAAATGTGTGTGTGGGGTAAGGTGTAAGGTGATTTATAAAACATATTCCTCAAAGAAACTATGAATTTTGTGCACATTAAAATAATGGGTGCCTATCCCTGATCAAGAAAATGTTAAATTTTTTGTTATCCTCTGTCTAGAGAGCTGGAACAATTTAGTATTTAGAGTGCTGTACTTGAAATAAGGAAAATCCTGACTTTCAATATCCATCTCTGGTTGCCACAGCTGTGTGGTGATAGGCCAGCAACTTAACTGAGTAGAAACTTATAAAGCTAAGCGCAAGCAGCTTTCCAGAGGACTGCTGCTATGAACAGCTTCAAGGTTCTGATTGCATAGTATAGCAAACTCTTTATTTAATAAGTAATAAACTAAGACAAAACATTGACAGCAACCAAAGTACAGCATTCACAATGTTGAATCACTTATCACTAAAGTGGCTATATAGTTTTAAGCAAAAGATATCATTCAGTAAGTCCTTAACTCAGTCATCAATAAGGAGCAGGCCTCCTTAAGGGACACAAAGTACAAAGGTCAATGTTCTCTAACCCTATATCACAATTAATCATGATCTTATCAGTCAGAATTAGGTATCCAAGAAGAGGTCTCTTCTTCTTGACTTGAGGCTGACTTTCAGATTCCATGGTTCCTCTTCCATGATTGCAGCTGCTGCCTGAATCTACCCAATAGTCACCTGGATTTGAAGGTAGACAACTCTCAGATCCTTGTCCAGTTCCCATTCCATATTGAAGCTCACAGTGTCCAGTCCACTTCAAGTCCTTCACGTTTTCTCTATCCAGGAAAAGAAAGCTTAAAAGAGCAACAATAACATTCATGCACATTTCTGGCACCATCATCAATTCACTATCTGCCTGTGAAATCAACACAAACCCACAAAGTCTGAGAGGTCAACATAAATCATCAGTAAAGTCTTAGGACCTCCAAAACACTCCTTCCGGACTTCTGTAGATAGACAACTAGAAAATCCTCTTTCAGGGATTCAAATAAGGTCCCGGGATTGCTGTACAAAGGATAACAAACAAAAATCAACACAGACACAACAGACATAGAATTCTGGGATACCACAATTTTCTCCTTCTCAACTTTGGCACCAGAAGAGATCTCTTCTTAGTTCTTCTCAGTTCTGCTCTCTCCAGCCTGGGTTTCTCCGTATATATGGTCATTAGCTCCTCCCCTTCCTGTTGCATCAGCAATGGGAGTTCACAAATTCTAGATTTCACAAGTTGTGCAGTTCACAATTTCTGCTTCTCAACAAAGGCTTAATACAATCATGGGCAAGACTCAAAAGAAATTTGAAGTGAAACAAGTTGTCAACTAAATAGCCAAAAGAAGTCCTTAAGTACTTCTTTTCTTGCCATTACAACACTCAAGCAGCTCTTCTAAGTTTTGAGAAGGGAATTCCTAGAACCTTGAGGTGTTGCAGAAATCTCTACTTATTCATGAAGGGGAAAATATAATTAACATATTTAAAATATATTTTCAAACCTACAGCATATGAAGTTTTTATGTTTGAAAAATAAATTTTTGTTATCTAGGAAAAATGGCATTACTGTATTAAGAAACAGGTGAGTCATATAAGAGGTGATTTTCTTTTTGCCTCTGTGCATAGGCTATCTCTACAAAAACAATTTGTCATTCCAATTTAAATGAACAAAAATTATTTTAGGATTTGGTCATAGTAACAAAATATCATTTTCTTTTTTTTCATTTCTAATTTGATATTTTCTTGGTACTTTATTTTTTTTAATCACTAACATTTACTAATACCACCACTTTTTATTGAACAGTCCCTCATAAAAAAAGAAAATTGGTTAGACAAAATAATAGTAACTAGAATGGATAGTATAATAAGTTCATAAATGCCCTTCCTGTTGCACAATGAATATATATATATATATATATATTTTTTTTTTTTTTTTTGCAGGGCAATTGGGATGAAGTGACTTTCTCAAAGTTACATGGCTAGTTTTTTCATAGTAAGTGTCTGACTCCGGATTTTAACTCAGGTCCTCCTGACTCTAGGGCTGGTGCTGTATTCACTGTGCCACCTAGCTGCCCCCTGTACAATGAAATTTTACCAAAAGAAGAGAAACATCTAACATAATTGTTTAGTCCTTTACAGACAACATTCATCCTTCCCTTTCTTTCAAAAAAAATTTTTTTAAAGCAATCGGGGTTAAGTAACTTGCTCAAGGTTACACGGCCAGTTATTTCTGGGTGTGGTGCTGAGTATCTGAGCCTGGATTTGATCCAGGTCATCCCGACACTGGAGCCAGTGCTCTTACTCGCTGAACCACCTGGCCACCCCTAAGCAATTGGGTTTAAGTAACTTGCTCAAGGTTACACAGCCAGGTGTTTCTGGGTGGGTGCTAAGTGTCTGAGCCCAGGATTCCATCTCCAGGTCTTCTCAACACTGGAGCCGGTGCTCTTACTCACTGTGCTACCTGGCCGCCCTTCCTTTCTTTCAATTCTGGTATAGTTTAGCGTTGTTTTTTAATTTATTTATAATATTGCATTATATATATATTTTTTTTCCTCTCATTTTTTTTTTTTTGGTATCTCTAGCAATCCACATAAGGCTTTCTGTGTTTCTCTAAAATCCTCATATTCAAAGCACAACAACATTTTATCGAACTGATAGGCTACATTGTTTTCAGCCATTCTCCTACCCATAGACAGCCACTTTGTTTCTAGGTATTTGCTTTGTTTTTAGTTCAGTTCTGTGTTGTAAGAGAAATGGTGTTGCCGATAATATTTTCTGCATTTGTTAACTTACATTTTGCCTTTAATATCCTTTTTACATAGTTTGATGGTGGTAAAAATTTCATTTTATTTTTTCCTGAAGTCATATTATTACATCACTTCTGACAGTTTTAAACATTACTTCTTAATTTTTACCCTTTTTCTCCTCTCCCTAGAACATTGTTTGTTTGTTTTTCCCCCACTGTGTGCCAGCACTCTGAGAGATGACCTTTCAATTTCTTTTCCCAGAAGTAACCCATTGTGTTCTTCCCAAACTGCTCCAATTCATATAAATGCATGCCCTGCCTCCAGACCCTTTCCAACTTACCGCTCTGTATGTATTATCTCCATTTATTATAATATAAACTCCCTGAGTGAAGGGACTAGCTAGCTTACATCTATTAATATCCTTAGAATTTAGCACAGTGCCTGGCCCATAGTAAGTACTTTTTTATTCGTTCATTCATCCTTTTGTTTGCTGTATTTATCCTTCAATTGTTCTTCTCAGTGTTGCTTTTTGTTAGCAGAAAAGTTAGTTATCTCTTCTACCTTTGCATGTCATTTTCACATGTTATTTTGCAAATCTTTATTTTTTTATAACTCATTGGTAGGATGCTTATTTTTTTTTGATGGGGGTATCAACATATGATCTGTCTTTTCTCAAAGTGTAGTTTGTTTTTTAACCTGACAACTCTGGATTTTGGTACTCACATTGGCGGTGGTGGTATAATGTGAAACAACTTGATGTCCTTATCACAGAAACCTATAGATTATTTCATTTGTCTCTGGTTCCAATGCTTCTGGGCAAATTTTTTTTAATTTCTTGAGGTATATCATTCTTTGTTTAATTGCTCTTTTTTTGAATCCTGATGAATTCTAGATGATTTCCCTAGGGAAATATGTCATTTTCTAAGCCCACTGTCAATAACTGATATCTCACATGTGCTTACTGCTTTTATAGTTTTTAATTTCTTCCACATATTTCTCCATTCTCTAATATTTTAGTTCTATTTTTTGCAGTCCACCCCCACCCCAACTAGGAAAATTCCTACTTTGTTAACTTTTGTCAGTTTCTATTCTTAGTTGTCTATTCTACTTGTTATTTCTTATCTTCTTAAGACCTAACAATAACTTACATTCTCTTGTGGGAGTGTCTAATTTCAGTTATTACATAATTATTTTCTTCTTCTCAAGTTCTGTATTGAAATTATCTTATCTCATTTATTTATCATATTAAGTGTTTTCATGCTTCTTTGCTTCCTCAGTCAGTCTTCCAGTTTTCCAGTCAGTCAGTTAAGACTTATTAAGTATCTAGTATGCGCAGGGCTAGATACTGGAAATTGCACATCCCTCTCTGTTTAATTTCAAACTTTCTTTGATTTAGCAAAAGTATGTGCCAAGAACACAAAAAGTCTGAAATCTGGAGTCAAGTGGAAATATTGTGGTTGTTTGTTACTTTTCTTTCCATTTTTCTGTGGGGAATAATTTGTGGTGAAGTATTCTTTTCACTCTTCATTTGTTATATTTGTAATTGTTTTTGAGAGGGTGGGGGTGTCGAGCAGAGAATAGAGCTGGGGTTAGACAGAACTTTTTCTTCCATCCTCTTACTAGAAGTGCCTGAATAATGTTGTCAATGAAAAAAAAATAATAAATCAGTTAATACATATACAAGTTAGTTAACATCACAATTCTATATTAGGATGTTGTTTGAAGTCATGGTAATTAAGTTGTTGGTAATCAACTCTAATTTCTAATTCCTACATTTTCTCACAGAGCTTAAAATGGATTTTCTAATACCAGCAAGGATTTACTAGTTAAATCTACTTTATAAATTATATTCAGGAAAAAATACATAAATATTCTTTGGTAAGATATCCTTTCTCTCCAAACTAGAAGCAACATATTTGCTTTGTACAAATATAGTATACATTAGTTTATTTGCTACGTACAATGTCATGACTTTTTTTTTCCTATTCTTCTATTTGCCTTTTAGCAGAGTACTCTAATTTATCTTTCCTTACCATTCAGAACTGTCTGTGAATATTAATGGTGCTGGCCTGTCTTAAATAATGAATCATGAAAATAAGTTGTTTTCTTCAAATTTTCTCCAAAAAGTCAGGATGCCTCTAGCATAGAAGTATATACCCTTAAGTGAGTTTATGGCAACTGCCTTATTCTCAGGGGATACATCCTAGAAACCAATTTGAATAACAAAATCACTGGATGGTGTACTGCCCTTATGGTTATTTGAGAACTGACTTAATTGGGCATCAAATTTGGAAGGTGTTAATGAGAGATAAGCATTGACACTGTGCATATTTAATTGACATTAGATCACAGACCTCTGCAATATTAAAAAGCAAAATTGTAGCCTTCCAGATGTTTATCTCTCACATTTAAATATAGATATGTACATATTTTTATCATTTACCTAATTAAATATTTTGATAAAAGGAAGAAATGTGGGCTATCTCTAGCATTGCCTGCTTGGGGAAAAAACAGCTTTATTCACTACTTTCCTTTTTTCAGTCATAACAATCTCCTGCATCTCCAAAATATGCTCTAAACCTATGCATCTAATCCCACAGTATGGGGGGAAATTCTGAAATTTTATGGGGGAGCATGTTAGATAGCAGTGGTCTAGTCCCTGTTTTCATTGAGTGTAAGTAATTCTGATGTTCACAACCTGTGTGACCTTGGACAAGTTATAAATTACCCTGGGGATCCCTATGTTTTTCCTAACAATGAAACTTCTCAGATAGCATCTGAGTTCCCTTACAGTTCTAGGCTTATTATCTTGTGATTCTAGAATGTTCATGTAGAAAGTTTCTTCTTCAATGCACATCAACAAGTCTTTTGCAACTTATAGATCCAGAATTTCCTGGGTCACAATCACCTAATAATAGAAGTTAGGAAAGGCTTCCTATAAAAGGTATTAATTCCGAAGGGAGTCAGAATTTTGTCTACAGTGCAAAGGATGGAGAGTATTTGAGGCAGGGGGGACAGCCAGAGAAAATGCCCAGTGCTAAGAGATCGAATCACTTCTTGTGGAATAACAAGGAGTCCAGTGTCAATAGGTAAAAGAGTATGTGAGAAATAAGGTATAAGAATACTGGAAATGCAGTCGGGAATTTGGTCATGTAGGGCTTTGAAGGTAAAACATAATTTTGTATTTTAACCAATATGGACTAAGTTTCAGAGGGAGAACTTGAAATGAGTTTCCCTCTATTTTTTTTCTTGACAAAAAGGAGTTTATTGTTACATAAAAGGTATAAATACACTGTATGGGGCAGTTCCAAAGATTAAGCTGTGCTCACCTTTTTAAAAATTAATTTATTTTAGTTTTCAACATTCTGTTCTACAAGCTTTTCAGTTTTACATTTTCTCCCTTTCCTTCCCCAGTCTCCTCCCCAAGAAAACATTCAATCTGATATAGACCATATGTATACTTTCTGATTAAACATATTTTCACATTAGTCATGTTGTAAATAAGAATTACAGCTGATGGAATGAACCACAAGAAAGAAGAAACAAAAGAAAACAAAAAAGAAAGAGTGCGAATAGAACACCTCAATCTGCATTCAGACTCCATAATTCTTTCTCTGGATGGGGATAGAATTTTCCTTCATAAGCCTTTTGGAGATGTCTTACAACATTGCATTCCTGAGAAAAGCCAGGTCTAACAAAGTTAGTCATCACACAATTTGGCTATAACAGTTTACCATATTCTCCTGGTTCTGCTGACTTAACTCAATATCAGTTCATAAGTCTTTCCAAGTTTTTCTGAAGTTTACCTGTTCATCATTTCTTATAGCACAACAGTACTCCATTCTATTCCATTCACATATGACAATTTTTCTTCAACCATTACCCAATCAAAGGACACCCCCTCAATTTCCACTTCCTTGACACAACAAAAAGAGCTGCTATAAATATCTGTATACATGTTGGTCTTTTTACTATTTTTATTACCTCTTTGGAATACAGCCCCAAAAGTGGTATTTTTGGGTCAAAGGCATGCACATTTTTATAGCCCTTTGGGCATACTTCCAAATTGCTCTCCAGAGTGGTTGGATGAGTTCACAACTCTACAACCAATACCATTAGTGTTCCAATTTTCCCTGTTTTGTCATGCTAGCCAATCTGATAGGTAAGATGAGGTACACAGGAGTTTTTTTTTAATTTGCATTTCTCTAATAAAGAGTGATTAAAGCATTTTCATATCACTATACATAGCTTTAATTTCATCCTCTGAAAACTGCCTATTCATATCCTTTGAATATTTATCAGGTTCTCTCTATTCTAACACTATTCCTTTAATCTATTCTATGCTCCTTTTGAAACTCTTCAGTTAGGTGGGGCAGAGTAAAGATGGCAGAGTAGAAGCAGGATCTCCCTGCTACTCCGGCTTCCACCTTTCCCAATCCATGTAAAAAGGGGACTCTAAACAAACCTTGGAGAGGCAGAACCCACAAAATGACACAGAGAAGCTAACCTCCCACGGAGTACAGCCCAGCAGGCCAACATCAAGCAGCCAGCTCAGCACTCTGGGAGCCAAGCCCAGCTCCACACTGAGGCTTTAGACCCAGGGCAGGCCTGAGCAGCCACCAGCCAGTTGGACTACAGATCATCAGCAGCTATGGCCATTTACAGATTTAGATGTGAAGGACAAAGTGAGAGGTCAGTGCAGTCTGGACTTTGGGACCCAATAAGTAGGAGTTTGTGGCTTTTGCCCCCGGGTCAGGAAGCCACTGAGACCTGGGAACAGCCAGCCAGCACCACGTGGCAGCTTCAGCTCCTGGCCCACAGACTGTAGGAGGACCAAGCAGCAGTATGAGGGGTAATTTCTCTTGGTTTAACCAGCTTGTATATGGATTGCAGCCTAGGGTGGAGGTCCTGGGGTGTGTGTACAGCTTGACAGAGCATGTGGAAGCTTCACAGAGGGCACCCATCAAATACCTCCAGCAGCTGAGAAAACCCCAGCGTTTGGAACAAAAGCTCCCCTGTCTGGTAGCAGAGTCCTACTGTGGGAAAAATACCAGGGGTCAGGTGACTGAGGGAAGACATGAGCAGGCAAAGGAAACAAAGCAGAAAGAAGATTACATCATTAGACACCTATTTTGGGGACAAAAAGGAGCAAAGCATGGAACAGGAGGAAGACAGTGAAGTCAGAACTCCTGCACCAAAAGCCTCAAAGGAAAATATGAACTGGTTACAGGCCATAGAGGACCTTGAGAAACAGATAAGAAAAGTGGAGAAAAAATTGAGAAGAGAAATGGGAACAACGCAAGAAAATTTTGAAATGAGAGTCAACAGCCTGACAGAGGAAAATCACACCTTAAAAAAATAGACTAACTCAAACGGCAAAAGAGACTCAAAAAGGCAATGAGGAGAATCATTTCTTCAGAATTAGGTTGGATCAAATGGAAGCTAATGACTTTATGAGAAATCAAGATGCTGTTAAACAGATCCAAACAAATGAAAGAATAGAAGGCAATGTGAAATATCCCATGGGAAAACCCACTGACCTGGAAAATAGATCCAGGAGAGATAATTTAAAAATTATTGGACCACCTGAAAGCCATGATCAAAGTTAGAACATAGAAATCATGCTCCAGGAAATTCTCAATGAAAACTGCCCTGATGTTTTAGAACCAGAGGGAAAAATAGATGTGGAAAGTATATACCGATCACCTCCTGAAAAAGATGCCAAAAAAAAAAAACCCAAACTCCTAGGAATATTAAAGCCATGTTCTGGAATTCCCAGATTAAGGAGAGAATGTTACAAGCATCCAGTAAGTAACACTTTGAAAATTGTGTAAACACAATCAGGATAACCCAGGATCTGGCAACTTCTACACTGAGGGATCAAATGGCTTGGAATATGATATTCCTGAGGTCAAAGGAGCTGGGATTAAAACCAAGAATCACCTACCTAGCACCATTGAGTATCCTGTTTCAGGGATAAATATGGTCATTCAGTGGAATAGAGGACTTTCAAGCATTCTTGATGAAAAAAACAGAATTGAATAGAAAATTTGACATTCAGATACAAGAAGCAAGAGAATCATGAGAAGGTAAACAGGGAAAGAAATCATAAGGAACTTATCAAAGTTGAACTATTAACCTTCCTACATGGAAAAAACAATAAATGTAACTTGTGAAACTTTCCTCAATAGTTGAAGGGAATATATATGTGTGTGTGTGTGTGTGTGTGTGTGTGTGTATGTATATATATATAGTCAATATATGAGGGTATATTGGCATATGAATAAATATGTGAACGTGTATATATGTTTACAGGTATACATAGCTAGAGGGAACAGAACAATTTAACAGGAAGGGATGATACTTAAAAGGTGAAATTATGAGGTGACAGAGGAATATAATGAGAAGAGATGGGGAGAGACAGAATTGGGTAAACTATCTCATATAGAAGAGGCAAAGGAAAATGGTTACAATGGAGGGGAAGAATAAGAAGGCAAAAGGAAATGTGTCAACCTTATTCCCATTGAATTTGGCTTGAGGAGGTAATGAAATACCCACTAAATAGGGTATCTCACCCTCCAGGAGAGTAGGGGGGGAAAGGGTATTAGAGGGGGAATTATGGAAGGGAGGGAAGGTGGCAGGAATGGGTAGAGAAGTTGGAAGCACTCACTTTTGATAAGGGACTGGATGAAAGTAGAGAATAGAACACGTGGGAGGTGGGAAAGGAGGGATGGCAATACAGTCAGTCTTTTACAATATATCTACTATGTTATTGTTTTGCATTAGCCACACATGTACAACCTACACTAAACTGTTTATCTTCCCAGTAAGGGTGGGTGGCAAGGGAGGAAAGGAATGAATCTGGATTTCAAAGTTTTAAAATCTAATATTCACACACATATATATGTATGTATATATACACATTATATATATATGTATGTATATATATATGTATATGCATGTATATATGTATGTATATATGTATATGCATGTATATATATGTGCTCTTATTAATACTATTTTACATGTAATTGGGAAATAAGATATACACACACTGGGGCATAGAGATCCATTGGAAAAGTTGAAAGTTGTATCAGAGAAAAGATGGGAGAGAGCAGATTGGAGGAGGCAATATCCTGTGGGACTGCTATTTTGGAGTAGTGGGTAGGGGAAAAATGGGGAGAAACTATGCAACTCAAAATCTGTGGAAATGAATGATGTAAATCACAAGTTAATAAAGCATTTGAAAAATAAAGAATAAAATTTAAAAAATAAAATAAAAATATTTTCTGGGGAAAAAAAAGAAACTCTTCAGTTAAAGGAGGTAAATTAGCTCAAACTACCAACATATCCTTCACCACAGCTTAATGCTATGATGTCCAAAACATATGCATCAAGCAGTTGTATGATCAGGAGGTGGAGGAGATGGAATGGATCCCACTCTCTTCCTTATAGACAGTCATGAGCATTTCCTCCAAAACAATCATAGCTATCATTATTTCCTCAATAATGTCTCAATCTACTCCCTCATTTTCCTATGAAAAGTTTAAATTTCTTATTCTTTGTCTGTCCTGTGTATTGCTCATTCAAGATAACTATAACCTAACTACTACCTATAAAAAACTTAAGAGATACTCTGGGGCCATTGAGAAAAATCCCTTCATGTAACCCAGTATATTCAATCCTCTTGTCTACAAGATAACAAGATAACACTACAAGATAGTGGTTGTGGTAGGTGCCCTCTGAGGGTAGTACTCCAAATGAGAATCTAGTCAGCAAGAACCATGCCCCCTTCACTTTTCTCTGTCTTCAAACTCAACCTCTCATCAGCCATTGATATTGTTAATCATTTTCTTCTCCTTGATATTATCTTATCTCTAGGTTTGTCATAATACCACTCTCTCATGGTTGTTCTCTTAACTATTTGACCACTTCTCTGTCTCCTTTTCCTTGTCGCTCAAGGACACCTGCATTGGACCCTCTTTTTCTTTTCTTTTGATATAACTTCATTTGGTGTTCTCATCTGTTCTCATAGATTTAATTACTGTTTCTGTGCTGATGATATACAAATCTGTCCCTTTTTGCCCAGAACTCTCTGTTCACCTCCAATGTCACATCTCTAACTGTTTTTCAGACATCTCAAATGGGATTTCCAATAAACTTCTTAAACTCAATATGTCCAAAACAGAATTCATTATCTTTCTCCCTAAACTCTTTGCAACCACCCCAAATTCATCCTTATTTCTGTAGAAATTAACACCAAACTCTCCCAGTCTCTGTGATTCACAACATAATAGTCGTCTTGGTTTCCTCACTTTCTCTTACTCCCTCATATACAATCATTTCACAAAACCTGTACATGTCACCTCTGCAAGCTCTTTGAATATGATCCTTTCTCCCCTCTGAAACTACCACCGCTTTACTACCTCACACTCCATTCCGGCATTACTACAAAAAACTTGTTGGTGGATTAGCCTGTCTCAGATCTCTTCTGACTCCATTCCATCTTTAGTTCAGTCACTAAAGTGATTTTCCCAAAGTGCAGGTCTGATCACTCCACCCTCTATTCAAGAAATTCCAGGGGTTCCCTGTTGCCTCCACAAGCAAATACAAAATTCTCTGGTTAGCATTCAAAATCCTACATGATGTAGTCCTTTCCTACCTTTCCACACTTCTTACACCTTATTCTCTGATACATACTGTTTGATCCAGTTAAGTGGACTCCCTGATCTTCCACAAACAAAACCCTTCTCTCATCTTTGGACATTTTCTCTGGCTGTATGTACCACATGCTTGCAATTTTCTCCATCCTTCATTCCAACTACTGACCTCCCTGATATAGGGCCTTCCTTTTGTTACTTATTTCATATGGGTCCTGCTTACTTTGTATGTATTGGTTTTCATCCTGTCTTCCCCATTAGAGTGTAATCTCCTTGAAGGGAGAGGTAACGTTTTGCCTCTTTTTTGATCCTCAGTATTTAGTAAAGTTCCAGGTACATTTGTTGCTGTTCAGCTGACCAGTAGGGTCAAATTCTTTATGAACTTATGATGGAGTTTTCTTTTCCAGAGGATCAAGGCAAATAGTGGTTAAGTGAGTTACCCAATATCACACGGATAGTCAGTATCTGAGGCCAGATTTGAACTCAGAATGACCTGAGGCTTAAAATGAGTGGGAAAAGGAAACACTCGGGTATCTTTGACAAGAAAACCCCAAATGGGACCAGGAAAAGTTGGACTCTTTATTGAAATAATTGAATAATGTAACAGCTTCTTGACTCCAGGTCTAGTGCTTTATCCAGAGTTACCTAGTGGCCTTCAAGGGAAACAGAAGTTAAATGACTTTCCCAGGGTCACACAACAAGTAAGTGTTTGAGGATGGATGAAAACTCATGTCTTCTTCATTCCAGATCCAATGCTCTACCCACTGAGTCATCTAGCTGCCTCATCTGGCATGTAGTAGGTGCTTAATAAATGTTTATTGTTTTATTGAGACAAGAATCACACAGCATAAGTAGGCATAGATGAGTACTCTATAACAGTACTTGTTTTTGCATTATCTTACTCCTAATCGTATCCCTCCCCTGAATTTTGCCATTATTGTCAAGGGCACCATCATCTCCTCAAACACCTAGGTTCTCAACCCTTGTATCATCACTGACTATCATCTTCTATCCTATATATTTTATCCTTTAACAAAACTTCTCTTTCCACAATATCTCTTATACCTCTTCCTTTCTCTTTCCTTATCTAGCCAACACATTGGTTCAAGCTATCATCACATCTTTCCTGTGTTATTGTAATGGGTTTCTGGCATCTTTAATGGATGTTCCACAAAGCTAGACATAAAATTTCCTTGAAGTGAAAGACTTACCAAGACATTTCCCTACTCAATAAATTCTACTGGATCCCTATTAATTACTGAATGATATTATTTTTGTCTTTGCATTGTCCTTTCTAATGCTTATTCAATGTAGGTTTTATAATTTATGAGTAGTAAATATGGACATGTTGTAAGTTGGCAAATATCTGCATGTCAGGGGTGTATACTCAAAAATATTTTACTGATATCATCAAAATTTTGGAAAATACTGTCCTAAAGAGCTTTACTCTTTTTGTTGTTGTTGTTGAGTCATGTCTATTCTTTGTGACCTTATTTTGGGTTTTCTTGGTAAAGATACAGTAGTGGTTTGCCATTTCCTTCACTAGCTCATTTTGCAAATAAAGAACAGTGGTAAACAGAGTTGAGTGACTTGCCCAGGGTCACACAGCTACTAAGTGTCTGAGGTCAGATTTGAACTCAAAAAGATTAGTCTTCTTTTTTTTTCCAAGGCCAGGGATTTATCCACTGTATGACTTAGCTATCCCAATTCCATTCCCCATTTCTTCCTTTTACCCATATATTGAATTATTTGACAAACACCTGGCTTTTCTACCTCTGCAATCTGAGACAGACAGACAGACAGGCAGACAGCATAGATGAATAAAATTATACTATGTGTTAGGAATACAAACACAAGACAATTCCTGACTGAAAGGAGCTTAAAGGGGAAGACAACAAATAGAGGAAAGAAGAAATAGAGGAAATATATTCTTGGTGACATGGTTTAGAGATGGTGATTAGGAAGGACAATGGAGGACTGGTTGTGGGAAAGATAAGATGAAAACTTAATTATCATATTTCATGGTTGTTTCTGGGGCATATTTCAAGACTACAGTGAGGAGGAGGTGGAGATCATGACCAGAGGGAAGGTGACATGTTTGAGATCTTGTAAACAGGGAGTGAGAGTTCTAGACAGAGACAAAGCAAAGATATAGATTATGCAAGAATTTACATTTCTGAACCCAGAATGGTTTTGTTCTTTACCCTAATTTATGACCCTGCTTCAAAATCTCCCCACTCTAGTTCATCTTTTAAACATTTGCCAAAGTGATTTCCCTGAAGCAAAAGTTTCATGACATCATTTCTGTATTCCTATAGCTTCTAGATCAACATAAAGACTCATGTGTTTAGATTTTAAAATCAACCAAAACTGTTCTATCATGCTGGAAAGACATTGAATAACAACCTAAAAATTTAGAAAGAGCTTAATTGAGTATAGATTATTTGGTTCACTGATTTGCAATGGAATGGGAGGATGGACTATGGCTTTCTCTTGAAGAGGCAATGGAAAAATTAATGAATTTAGATTTTTACAAAGACATCAAGAGCCATATCTTCATGGGACATTTATCTTATATTTCAGTGTTCATAAGTATTTGCAAAAAGACCACCAAAATCCTATACCCTTGTGAATTTTGAAAGGTGAAGAGAATGAGCCATTTGAGGTCCAAGAGCATTAGAGTGTAACTCAGCCTTAGTTTTGTAGCCTTTCTAGCATCAGTGCCCTGATTTTCAAGGAGCAACCTTCAGGATGCTGTTCAGTGGTGGAAGGAGAAAAGGGATAATTCAGCAGCAATACCACATTTGAGCGATGCCTCGAATATAGTAAGAGTTTAATAAATGGTTGCTAATTCATTGATGAGGTGGTGAGATGAAAATGTGCAGGCCTTTGTAAGCAATACCTCACAATAAAGTATATTTTCATTATGACACATTTGGTTGAAAATTGTAGAAAATGCAAGATATTAATATTTTTATTTTTTATTGAATGTATGAATGTATGTATGTGTGCATGTATGTATATGCATATATGTCTATTTATTCATATATACATATTACCTTATTCCCTCCCACTTCTACAAAATTTCTTCCATTTTTGTGTCAAATTAGGTAAGATAACTTCAATGATCCCATGTTTATGAACACAAAGTGAGGCATAAAAAAGGAGATGCATGCTTACCAGAAATATGTTCTTTTTTCATAGAGAATGCTTTGCATAATATACTGCAAAAGACTTCTTCGCAAAATTTCTTAATTCCTCCAGATATTCCTTTTTGTGGATAAATCTGTGTGTTGATTATATCAAACTCTCCAATATTGAAGGACCTGCTAAGTAATATTTATAATCATTAAGGAAAGTTTTATCTTATTAGGTGAAGAATGCTCATGTATAAAATACATAACACAATCGAATAAGCAACCCTTGAAGCAGGTTTGCCATTACATAAATCTTGGACAGTCATGGTATAAACTCAAAACTGAAGTGAAAGAAAAGTAGCTGGATTTCTTTGGGAAGTATAGCACTGCTTTTTTTTCTTTTTTTTTTCTTTTACCATAAGTGTTCTCTTGAGCCAAAGGTCTATCTTTTCAATAACAGTGTTCTTTTGGTGATATTGTACAGTTGTGTCTTTACATATTGAAATTCTTCATAATTGAAGATTAGAATAACTAATAGGCTGATAGAACCGTGTAATAAGCATAAGAAGAATGTGACACATATATTACATGTGAAATACTCAGGAAAAGAGGTGTACAAGACATCATTAGAAAAATACATGATATAAGAGATGTTGGCCTGGTAATGGAAGGACAGTGGAAGTTAACCGATGGAAAGCCTTCATGTTCCATTAATGGCCTTGCAATATCAAAAAATTAAAGAAGGCACCTAATACACTGGGTAGCTCTCCTGTGCTGGCATTATGGGAAGACTACATCATGTCTGGACTATTGTATTTGTTTTGCTGGTGGTCTGTCTGTCTCATTCCACACTCTAGTACATCATCTATTCAGCTGTCAAAGTGATCTTCCTAAAGCATAGGTTCAACCATATCACTCCCCTACTCAATAAACTACATAAGTTCTAATTACACAAGGACTTTGAAATTGATTGAATGACATAGGAGAAACTATAACAGGACCACCCATCATGATGTTCCCTCAATAAAGAAGGTGGTATACTCTATGAGCAAAACTGAATTGAAGTAGCTAAAGAGAAACATGAGATACACAACTCTAGAGAATTCATTCCAAATATTGACATGGACTACTGGTGCTTGACCTGTGGAATAGCATTCTGAGCTCATGTTCAACTGGTCAGCCACAATTGGACATACTTTAACTTGACTCTAACAGTGATGCCATTTTGGTCCTCTTCAAGAATGAAGGACAACAACCAACCAAACTACACAATAAACTCCAGAGACTTTGTATTGTCTCCAAGATCAAATATAAACCCCTCTCTTTGTCATTCAAAGTCTTTCATAATCTGATTCCTTTGCCTTTCCAGGGTTGTTATTCTTTATAATATTGCCTCGTCTCCCATACTCTTCACTACAGTGAAAGTGATTTCTTGTCTGTTCTTCAAATAAGAAATTCAATCTCTCAGTTCCTAGCAATATCACTGATTGTCCCACATTCCTGGAATGTTCTTATTTATTTCTGTCTACTACAGGAAATCTTTCCCAATCCCATTAATGCTAGTGCTTTCCTTCTATCGATAATTTCTAATTCATCCTGTATATGGCTTGTTTTTCCAAAGTTGCCTCCACCATTAGATTGTGAGCACCTTGGAAGCAGGAACTTTCTGGTGACTTTGTGTTCTCAGTGCTTAACACAGTTCTTGTCACATAAAAGGACCTCAATAAATCCTTATTGAGTCACTTCATTGATTTATTGAGCCAATAAAACTGCTTGTAAAAGAAAGAGATGCATATAATTTCAAGAAAAGTATTGGTCAATTATAAGCAAGCAAAAAAAAAATTACAATGAACTTATTTTTTTCTGAATTGGCATCTAATATCCTGCCTAGGGTTTGATCCATTATTTCTATACATAAAATTAATACAGAAAAGTGGCATGAGGAATCATGTAGTGAGTTCCCCCAGTCATTACAAGTACTGGTCAATTTTTAAAAAATCCACCCAGAACACCTGATTATTTAATCTTAAATACTTGTCCTGCAGTCACCTTACAATCAAAGTGTTTAAAATCAATTTTTAACTTTCTCTTCTTTCCAAACAAGATCCCTTTGCAACTTTCATATTTCAATTTATAGTGTCCTCTTTCCCCCCTAAACATCACTCAGCTCAAAATCTTGTAATCATTTGATTTAATTCCTATAGCTATAATGCCAAATTAGTCACTATTTTGTGAATACATTCATTGAACTTTACATTGTAATCCATCCCTTCATTTATTTCTCCTCTACTGGGGTTAAACCCCATTATTTTCCTTAAATAAATGTTTTATTATATAAGACTTTCTGAACAAGAGAAAAAGTTGCTTTATTTCCCTCCCCCATTCTTTTTTTCTTCCACAATCTTTCATACCATATGCATCTTTGAAAATAACACTATCACTATACATATCGCTCTTCCAAAATTTCATTCATTTCACAATGCCTAGAATAGTAATTCCCAATCTTTCCTAATTATTATATTTATTTATTTAAGTAATATTATATTTCCTGATGCCACCTTATCACCAGCTTCCTCAGGTAAGAAAACTTTGGACTGAGGTACATTAGTGTCCTATGCCCTCCATCTCTTGCTGTGCACAGTGTTCTTCTTAAGGAAAAGCTGCTAGAAGCCAGGCTGGTCATCTTCCATTTGCAAGTACTCTACTACTTCCTATTCTGCCTCATAGCCAGTCTCCTCAAGTGAGAAGACATTGATTCTGAGTACCCTAGTGACCTGAACCTTCTTTCCCTTTTTGGGTGCAGCATATTCCCTAAGAAAAGGCTGATTTGTACCAGGCTGAGCATCTTCCAGATATCCCAAAGAAACCACTTCCATTTATATTAGCACAAAGCTACCTCTTATTGCCAGACCAATCTGGCCACAAGGATGTGGATCACCTCCAGTACAGAGAAGAGCAACTCTCTCTTTGACTTTAGGTCTCCTGTCTCCTTCTGCACATATGCTTTGAAGGTAAAGGAGTGACATCTTACACTTAAAAAAAAAACACTCACACCAGATCATACCCTCGTATATATATATATATATATATATATATATATATACCCATAAAATATTCTCGTAACTCTGTACTCCTGCAGACCATGATCCAAACCCCATTTCTGACAACTATCACTTGATTCCTCATTCCCATCTTTGTCAACCTTCCTACATCAAAGTTTCATTCTAACTCTAGCCAGTCTTTCCCTATATTCCATGGAGAACAAACTTCCCCTCAGTTTAAATCTATTCCTCTACCACTGCTTCCATCTACTAGTTCTTATTGAAACCTCACTTCCATCAATGATATAGTTTCTGTGGCTACTTTTTTCCGGTATTGGAGACACATTCTCTCATTCTCCTCAGCTAACTGATAGAGATAGGGGAATTAGAATGTGCCTTGCTCCCCCTTAACCACTTTCCAATTCTCCTTCCTCTCACTCAGTAACTTCTCTTCTTTTGATGTTCATGTTATCTCTCTCTCTCTCTCTCTTTCTCTCTATCTATCTATCTATCTATCTATCTATCTATCTATCTATCTATCTATCTATCTATCTATCTATCTATCTATCTACCACCCATTTCTTCCCATCTCCTGTCCCCATCACATGGAATTTCAATGTATATGGTGATTTTGCTGAAAATACCCAACCACTCAGTTCCTCAAATGAATCATGTTCCAGGAGCTTCTCCTCCAACCCATCTCAGAGATACATGAAAATGTACATACTCTTGAAGTTACCATCATCCACAGATATACCACCTTGGAGCTCAAGAATTTTTAAATGCCCTTATCTAATTACAATGTATTGACTTTTCCAATTATAATCTATTGATGTTTTACCTCTATTTCTTCCTCTGTTTACATTACTCTACTCTTCATTCACACTATGACCTCAACTTCCAAACCATCTCCCTACAATAGACATATTCTCCTTTTTCCCATCTTAACTCCTGGTGAATGTACAGGGAATGTAAATTTTTAACATCTTCCCTGCCCCTAGGCTAAAGTGCACCTGGAGCCTGGGGTGGGAGGCTTGCTTTTCAGTAGATACTTTTTGATTGGCCAGTGGGTCAATAAGGTTGTTACATTCTCTGAGCCAGGAGAAGGCTATTTAAGCCCTGATGTGAGGCTTTATTTTGGGGGCTCACTTTGAGAAGTGTTCTGTGATTTGATCTGGATTCTGGGAAGCCATTGTCCAGAGCCCCCCCGGCTTTGAAAAACCCAGATGCTGACTGGGTATGGATGTAATGGTTGGACAGTTTGAAATCTGTCTACTAGATCTGTTTCTGTCTTGGTAATTCTGTCTGTGTAAGTTCGGGGTGCTGACTTTTTCCCCTGAACTAGGTAAACTATATATGTCTGACTGATTAAAGTAAGCTTGTTAACCCATGTTGAGTTGCTGCTTTCTTTATCAAAGCAGATCAAAGAACCTGTATTGGAAGCAAACCCTGAGGGCCCTTGGGATGCTTGCCGCTACACAATGGCGTCACGAACAGGATCTGCAGAGTAAAAGGAAAGTATGGGGACTGGGATAATTGTTTGTTTCCCAGTTGTGGTAGCTGTGATTCTGTGGAGCCGTGGAGCAGGAGAGAAGAATGGCCTGCATGCAGACTTCGCTGAGCTGAGAGCAGAAATGGTGAGCTGCCTGCATCGGGACCTGGGCAGAAGCCAGGAGCGGCTGCCACCTGCGGGAGGAGAAGGAACCCAGGAGTTCGGAATTCAGCCACAGGAAAAGATAAGAACTGAGCAGCAAAGCAGGAGCACTGAGTGTGTTTCCTGGCTGCATTCCACAGTTTGGGACCCAGGGGGAGGATGGACTTGTGACTATGGTGGGTGGGATGAA
>NW_027185764.1:55862705-55879773 GCF_028583685.1 Petaurus breviceps papuanus | reverse complement strand
CCAGAACTTTATTTGAACTCGTTTTGAATTGAGGTGATAATGCAATACTCTTGGTGTTTGTTTAAGGCCCAGTGGACACTTTGGTAACTTTAGTTCTGTACCTTGAAAACGTGACCTAAGAGATGTTTAGTGCTAATTCAAAAGTAAATTGTCTATGCTATGGGCATGAAAGATCTTGGGGCCGAATGTAATGGGAATGCAAATTTGGAAGATCTTCCCTGCCCCTAGGCTAAAGTGCACCTGGAGCCTGGGGTGGGAGGCTTGCTTTTCAGTAGATACTTTTTGATTGGCCAGTGGGTCAATAAGGTTGTTACATTCTCTGAGCCAGGAGAAGGCTATATAAATCCTGATGTGAGGCTTTGTTTTGGGGGCTCACTTTGAGAAGTGTTCTGTGATTTGATCTGGATTCTGGGAAGCCATTGTCCAGAGCCCCCCAGCTTTGAAAAACCCAGATGTTGAAACCCAGATGTTGACTGGGTATGGATGTAATGGTTGGACAGTTTGAAATCTGTCTACTAGATCTGTTTCTGTCTTGATAATTCTGTCTGTGTAAGTTCGGGGTGCTGACCTTTTCCCCCTGAACTAGGTAAACGATATATGTCTGACTGATTAAAGTAAGCTTGTTAACCCATTTTGAGTTGCTTTCCTTTATCAAAGCAGATCCAAGAACCTGTATTGGCAGCAAACCCTGAGGACCCTTGGGGTGCTTGCCGCTACAGAAGTGTTCTGTGATTTGATCAGATGAGACTCTGGGAAGCCATTGTTGAAAGCCCCCCAGCTTTGAAACACCCAGATGTTGATTTGGGATGGATGTAACAGTTGCAATCTATCTACTTGATCTGTTTCTCTGTCTTGATAATTCTGTCTGTATACTCTGAAGTTCAGGGTGCTGACATTTTTCCCCTGAACTAGGTAAACGATACATATTTTATTGATTAAAGTAAGCTTGTTGACCCCATTTTGAGGTGCTTTTCTTTAAAAAACCAGATCCAAAACCTGTGTTGGCAGCCACCCTGGGGACCCTGCAGTGCTTGCTGCTATAGTGAACCAACTCACTTATTCAATTTTAGCCTCTCTCAAATACCTAACACCCCTCCCCACTTATCATATTACCATTTAGGTCCTGCCAAGCTCCTACCTTTGCTCACTCCCACCATTTATCACCTCCGTCCCTATGTAGGAATGAAGATGGAGAAAATAATTCCTCAGCTCTGATTCCACTAAGAATTTTTTGAGATAATAATCTCAGTGCTTATAGGTTATCCTACAATACAATCCTTATCAAATCAGTACCTGAAACTGTGGGATGCAGCAAGGAAACACATTCAGTGCCCCTGCTTTGCTGCTCAGTTCTTATCTTTTCCTGTGGCTGAATTCCAAATTCCTGGGTTCCTTCTCCTTCCGCAGGTGGCAGCCGCTCCTGGCTTCTGCCCAGGTCCCGATGCAGGCAGCTCACCATTCCTGCTCTCAGCTCAGCGAAGTCTGCATGCAGGCCATTCTTCTCTCCTGGTCCATGGCTCCACAGAGTCACAGCTACCACTACTGGGAAACAAACAATTATCCCAGCCCCCATACTGTCCTTTTACTCTGCAGATCCTGTTAGTGATGCCATTTTGTAGCAGCAAGCACCCCAAGTGTCCTCAGTGTTTGCTGCCAACACAGGTTCTTACATCTTCTTTGATAAAGGAAAGCAACTCAAAATGGGTTAACAAGCTTACTTTAATCAGTCAAATCGTTTACCTAGTTCAGGGGGAAAAGGTCAGCACCCCGAACTTCAGAATACACAGACAGAATTATCAAGTCAGAGAAACAGATCAAGTGGACAGATTTCCAAATTGTCCAACAATTACATCCATACCAAATCAACATCTGGGTTTCAACATCTGGGTTTTTCAAAGCCAAGGAGGGGCTCTCAACAACGGCTTCCCAGAGTCCAGATCAAATCACAGAACATTTCTCAGAGCCCCAAACCAAAGCCTCACATCAGGGCTTATATAGCCTTCTCCTGGCTCAGAGAATGTAACAACCTTTTGGACCTACTGGCCAATCAAAAAGTATCTACTGAAAAACAAGCCTCCTACCCCAGGCTCCAGGTGCACTTTAGCCTAGGGGCAGTGAAGATCTTTAAATTTACATTCCTATTACAATACCCCAGTCTCTATGGTGATGCTTCCAAGCTTTTTCATTGCTCTGTAAACCTCCTATTATTTTTCTTCTCTTCCATTCTCTCAGGTCAGAGAACTTGCCTTGTGTTGTACAATAAAAAAATGAGGCTATTAGCCATTAACTCTCTCTTTTCCCACTTTTCCAACCTCCTATTACTCAGGTGCCTTCTGACATTCTTTCCTTCACCCTTCTCTCTCATGATGAAGCGGCCTTACTCCTTACTAAGGGTAACCCTTCTGCTTGTTCAAGCAATGCCATTCTATGTAATCTCCTCCAACAGGTTTCTCCTTCTGTCATCCCATTCTTTAACTTATTTTCAATCTCTCTTTTTGTACTGACTCACCTCTTACTGCCTACAAGCAAGTTCATATCCCCACATCCTGAAAAATATCCTCACTTTACCCATCTAATCCCTCTAAATATTGCCAGATCTTTTCAGCCCTTTGTAGCTAAACTGTTTGGAAAAATTCTTCACAATAAATACTTCCACTTTCTCTCCTCTTTCTTCTTAATGCCTAATAATCTGGTTTCTAACCTTATAATTTCACCAAATATGCACTCTCCAAAACTACTAATGATCTCTTAGTGGCCAAATCAAATGGCATATTTCTCAATATTCCTTCTCCTTGAACTCTCTGCAGCCTTCAATGCTGTTGATCACTGGTTCCTTCTTGAAACTCTCTTCTCTCTAGGTTTTCAGGAGACTACTTTCTCCTGCTTTTCTTCCCACTTATCTGACTCATCCTTCTTTTCCTCCTTTGCTGGATCTACCTCCAGATCACACCCTGTAACTGTATATGCCCCTTAGGGTTCTGTTCTGGTCCTTTTTCTCTTTTCCCTCTTTTCTACTTCACTTGATGATTTCATTAGTTCTTATATATTTAAATATCAGTGTTACACTGATGATTCTCAGATCTACTTTTCCTACCCAAATGCCTATGCTGAGTTCCAATCTCACATCTCTAATTGCCTTTCAGAAATCTCAAATTGGGTGTTCAATAGACATCTAAACTCAGTATGTCCAGAAAAGAATTCATTATCTTTGCCCACAAGCCTTCTCCTTTCCTACCTTCCTTATTACATAGAGGAAAACACAATCTTCCCAACCTCTCAGTTGTGCAACCTAGAAATCATTCTGAATTCCTCACTATCTCTCATCCTCTCTGCCCAATCTATGTCAAAGCTTGTCAATTTCACTTTTACAACCTCTCTCAAATGTGATCCTTTCTCTCCTCTGACACTATCACCATTCTAGTGCAGGCACTCACACCTCATGCCAGAATTATTGAAAAAGTTCACTTTTGGTTTTGCCTTCCTCAAGTCTCTCCTGACTCAATGTCATCATTTAGCCCAGTCACTAAAGTGATTTTCCTCAAGCATAAGACTGATCATTCTAACTACTTATTTAGAAACTCTGGCAATTCTATATTGCTTCCAGGAGCAAATGCAAAAATGTTCTGTTTGGCCTTCAAAGTCTTCCATAACTTATCTCCCTCCTACCTTTCTGGTATTCTTAAATCTACTCCCTAAAACATATTATTTGATCCAGTGACACTGAACCCCTTACTATTCCACAAAAAAGTCACTCTTTATCTCACATCTGGACATTTTCAGCTGTCCCCAATGCTTGGAATGTTCTTCCTCTGCTGCTCTGACTACTACCTCCCTGACTTCCCTTAAGTTGTAACTAAAAAATCTACCTTTTACAGGAAGTCTTCCTGAACTACCCATAGTTCTAGTACCTTCTTGATTTCCAATGCAATGTATGTAATTTCCTCTGTGTTTATTTGTTGCCACTCCCATAAAACTATAAGTTTCTTGAAAACAAGGACTAAGTTTTGCCTCTTTTTGTATCCCCAGTGCTTAGCACAGTGCCTAGCAAATAGTAGGTGCTTAATAGATGTGTTTTAATTTATTATTCATGTCTATTAGGAAATGTTTATGAGCATATATGCTACATAATTAATTCCTAATTCCATGCATGCACTGCTTTACTAATATGTTGAGGATATTATAAATAGTAAACAAAATAAAAATAGAAATGGTAATCATGAAATAATTTTAAAATAATTTCATGTTTATTGAATTATATTACAAAAATATTTTATTTTGACTAAAAACATTCTTTTCATTAATAATATTTGCTCATGAGTATAATGTGATTTATTATACTTCATTATTTTTAAAAAACACCTTTGTTTTATATTTTTTGACAATATGAATTGAAGTTCTAGTCTGAAGCTCAATTTATCTGAATATTTTGTTTAAATGTCTGTTAGGCTGAGAAAACACAACTTGTAAATTGCACAAACTCAAATTGAAAATGGTTTATTGACCATGTTTGTACTAAATCATGTATTCGATGTCATGGAACATTTTGCTTAATCAAATGAGATGTCTGAAAAACCCTTAGTAGAGTTCCTGGAACATAATAAGTACCTATTTCTTTCTCTCTATTATTTGGTTTAAAATTTTCCATCTTTCCTCTATTACTCATTTGATTTTGATAACTAAGTAGAAGGTATCACCTTTTTAACATAAGGGCTCAAAAGTATTGAAAATCATCATTTAGAAGATTTTTTTTAAGCAATTGAAGTTAAGTAACTTGCTCAAGGTTACACGGCCAGGTGTTTCTGGGTGGGGGCTAAGTGTTTGAGCCATGATTTGATCCCAGGTCATCTCAACTCTGGGGCCAGTGATCTTACTCACTGTGCTAGCTGGCTGCCCCTAGAAGATTTTTTAAGAGGTTAGAAAGTTATTTACATTTTTTGAAATATATAGGTATATGTTATAGGGATGGGAATATGAAGATTTTCCCTGCCCCTTGGCACTTGGATAGGCTTAAGTGATTCTGAGAACCTTCCCTGAT
The DNA here is from genome assembly GCF_028583685.1 of Petaurus breviceps papuanus. NCBI lineage: Eukaryota > Metazoa > Chordata > Mammalia > Diprotodontia > Petauridae > Petaurus > Petaurus breviceps. Next base: position 55,874,738 of record NW_027185764.1, on the reverse strand, counting down.
TTGAAAATATACTCTGCCCCCAAATAGGCTGAATGTGGTCACATGGAGTCTGTGGCGAGATGCTTGTTTTTCAGGAATGCCAACACCTTGTTACTTTGTGATTGGTCAATGGGTCAAGAGGGCTGCTACATTCTCTGAGCCAGGAGAAGGCTATACATACCCTGATGTGAGGTTTTACTTTGGGGCTCACTTTGGGAAGAATTGTGTGATTTGACCAGATGAGACTCTGGTCAGCCATTTAGTCCCCCTGGCTTTGAAAACCCAGATGTTGGTGCTTCCCTCTCTAGTAACTGACTAGGTATGGATGTAATTTTCAGACATATGGAAGCCTGTCTGCTGATGTTTCTCTGTCTGTAATTTTGTCTGCTTGTAACCTCTCTTTGTATTCTCTGAAGTTCAGGGTGTTGACCTTTTCCCCCCGAACTAGGTAAATGACATATGTTTGATTAAAGCAAGATTGTTAACCTCTTTTGAGTTGCTTTCCTTTAGAAAAGTGTTATGGTAATGGGATTTAAAGATCTTCCATGCCCCTTGAATTTGCTGTTGTAGAAGCAATAGGTGGGGCAAGAGGAAATAGAAGCCAAGCTAGAGTGTGTGCTGTGACTGAAAGCCTGGAGGCAGTGGCAGCAGTGGCAGCAGGAGCAGCATCAGTGTGGCAGTGAGAACTCCTTCTTTTTTTGAGCCAGCCAGAATGTCTGCTATGGACTCCTGCTGAAGACTTCCAGGGACCGGAACTGTGGGGGGCCGGAACTGGTGGGAGCATGTTTCCTGGATGCTGAGCAGTTGCCGTGAGTGGGGAGAAGAGGAAATTTGCCTGAGGTAACCTGTTCTGTTTTGAAGGCTTGAGAATATGGGTGTTTACTATATTAACTATGTGTGCCAACTTCATAACTACTATGATGGCTTTGACTTCTGGTTTTGGGACTCAGTTTTGTGATATTTGAATAAATGTTCTAGCTTTATTCCCCATGTAGAGAGCCTGGTATATTTTGTGATTAATAACCATATCAGCAAATTTATAGTTACCTTAGGCATTATGAATACTGCATTGTTGATACATTTGGTGACAAGGGTGGAATCACAAAATGCCAGGCCTCTATTTGGAAGCAGGGGGGTTTTAGAGGGAGAAAAAGGCTATCCCAGGATGGAAGGATTTGCCTTATACCTCTCTAGCCAGAGAATGGGCCAAAAGCACGGGGCCCTGTGAAAACTGGAAAGCAAGGCTAAAAGAGGGAGAACCAGGAGATTTGGAAAGATGCTTGCAAGGAATAACCATAGAAGCAGGCAAAGAACTGGCAGGAGTGTGCAGGAGAGGCTGGGTCCTGCTAACAAGTTATAGCCTTATGTGTAAAAGTAGGGATAAGCTGCTGGAGGAAAAAGGTCAGATGGCTAGAGAGTTGGCTGATTTGCCTGAGGATTCTTCTGTGCCACAGCATTCAGAAGAGCAAACTAGAGGGACTCATGGTCCAGGAACACACTGCTGTTCATGTAGCTACAAAGAAGCAAAAAATAGCAGAAGTAACGTGCATGCAGCTTTTTTACAGGCTGGGCAGATCTGCCCCGACAGCTGCCAGGAGAATGTGTGTGAGGAGAATGGAACAAGGTTAGATGAGGGGTCTTCTAATGAAGAAGTCCTCCCCAAGAAGAAGAATACAGGGGAACCTCCAGGTCCAAACAGTGTCCACGGAAATAATTGAGGATTTCACTCAACAGGAGATTACTGATATATTGAGAAGATTCACCCAAAGAATGAGAGTTTTTAGTGTCTTGGATAGTAAGAGTCACTGATGAAGGTGCTGGAGGAATAACACTGGACAGTGTGGATTGCTTAAAATTCGTAAGTATCAGTCAGAATCCTTTTGTACACCAAGCTTTTAGGTATCACCATATGTGAGGAGGCCTCAACAGAACTAATCTGTTAGCTTTAGCTGCAGAGGGATGCAAAAAGCAATATCCTATTAATTCTATGTGGCCTGGTGGAGACAGACCCTGGTATTCACTTAGAGATTGTATGAGAAAGCTAAAGGAGGAAGCAATGAAAACAGCTATCATGGTTGGAGATGCAAATGCATATCATGATACCCCCCTAGGAGATCCTCATAGAAATATCATAATGAAGACAGCTCTTCCTGCTTATAAGTACATAATTCTGACTCTATTAATTGGGAAAATATGGCACCCTCTTTCAGAGATGCTGGATAAGATTTCACAATTAAGTGACCTAGGAGAATTCTCCTAGAGAGAACAGTAAACAGCTAGAGGATTCAAAGACAAAATAGACCAACAAGAAGGGAACTGTTTTCTGCTCTATTGAGAGCAGGGGTGAATTTTAGAAGAATAGATGGTATTCCAACTTAAGAGCTACATAAGATGTAACCAGGAAAAGGTACTTAACAATAGAGTGAATAGGGAAGCAGTAACCACCCCTGCAGGTACTCTTGAATCATTATATCCAAGTTTGCCACACCTTCAGAGAGAATCTGAATCTTTGCCTTTTTTTTTGGGGGGGTGGCAGTTGGGGTTAAGTAACTAGCCCAAAGTTACATGGCTAATTTTTTTTTTTGTGTGGGTGTTAAGTGTCTGAGGCTGGAACCGAACTCGGGTCCTCCTGACTCTGGGGCCAGCGCTTCACACACTGCACCACCTAGCCACCCCTAAGTATGCAGTTTCACTTGTTTTTTTTTTTTTTTGCTTTTTGGAGGGCAATTGGGGTTAAGTAACTTGCCCAAAGTTACATGGCTAGGTTTTTTTTTTGTGTGTGTGGGTGTTAATTGTCTGAGGCCGCAACTGAACTCAGGTCCTCCTGACTCCGGGCTGGCACTTTACTCACTGCATAACCTAGCTGCCCCATAGAATCTGAATCTTTGTATCCAAGTTTGCCCCACCCCCAGGGAGAAAAGGAAACAGGCCTAGCCTCAGCCCAGATTAAAGAAATATACAGAGGATATTGCAGACCCCACATTGATTTAACAATATATTGGAAGAATGGATCCACTACTGTAACTAGGGCATTGCTTGATACTGGGGCTAAGGCTACACTTATCTATGGAAACCCTGATAAGTTTAAACATGGAACTCCTATTACCATCACAGTTCTAAGAGGGGCTGAACTATCAGCCAGACAAGTGAAAATAAAAATGAAAATTGAGCAATTACCTAAGAAAGAATATACTATGGTTGTTTTACCCATTCCTGAATACATCATTGGAATAGATATATTGAGAGGCATGACTCTGAATTTACCTGAAGGAACATACCAATTTTCTGTAAGCAAGATAGGAATTATTACAGTTTAATGGAAAAAATTAAAATGGACCCAATCACTTTACCTAAGCCTTCTGAAGGAATTACTTTAAAACAGTATCATGTGCCAGGTGGGTAAGATGAAATTACCACTACTATAAAGGAATACAATAAATCAGGAGTGTTAGTCCCTACAATCATATGATGGAATAATCCTGTCTGGCCAGTAAGAAAATCAGATGGGACATGGAGAATGACCATGGATTATAGACAATTGAATAAGGTGACTCCTCCTTTGTATGCTGCTGTTCCATATACTATCACCTTAATAGAAAGGATCCAGAAATATGATGGGACTTGGTATGCAGTTATTGACTTGGCAAATGCCTTCTTCACCATCCCAATAGACCCTAAACAATGGGACCAGTTTGCTTTCACTTGGCAGGGTATGCAATATACTTTCACCTGCTTGCTATAAGGGTACTTGCATAGCCCCACTATTTGTCACAGGATTGGGGCTGTTTGGATGAATTAAAGCTACCTGGTATACAGCTTACCCACTACATTAATGACATCATGATACAGGGAAAAATATGAAAGAAGTAGAGAGGAGATTGACCCTTCTAATTGAGCATATGAAAACTAAGGGTGGGAAATTAACCCTGCAAAGGTTTAAGAACCAGCTCAAATTGTACAATTTTGGGGTATACAATGGAACAAGGAACTATGAGAGATTCTTCCACAAGCCTGACAAAAGATTCAGGATTTTCCCACCCCTACTAATAAGAAGGAGGACCAAAAGTTTATAGGATTGTTTGGATACTGGAGGCACAACATTCTACATTTGGGACAGATTTTGAAATCTTTATATAGGGTCATTCAGAAGAAATATGGATTCAATTGCTATCTTGAGCAGAGTAAAGCTTTTGAAGAAGCCAAGGCTGCCATACAATTGATCCTAGATTTATGGCCCATGCAAAATAGTCCAGTGGAATTACAAGTGACTCTAAAAGATGATTACACAAACAGGAGTTTATGGAAAAATCAACAAAGCTGAAATGTACCCTTGGGATTTTGGTGTAGGAAACTTCTTTTATCTGGAGTTCTGTATATACCTTTGAAAAGCAGTTAACTGCATATTGGACTTTGGTAGAGACTGAACAACTGACTCAGGGCCATGAAGTGATATTAAGACTTGGAATCCCAATTATGACCTGGGTAATGAGCACCCCATCTTCTCACAGAATTGGACATGCCCAGGAGGCTAGTATAATCAAATGAAAGTGGTATATTCAAAATAGAGCGAAAACAGGCAAAAGTGGAGTCTCTACTCTACATGAATCTGTAGCAATCATAGAAATTGAGAGGAATTACACACCCCCTGAGCCAAAGCAACAGTTTATACAGTATTCTGTAAAATAGAATAAGGGATATGAGGGATTAACTGAAGAATAAAAGAGACATATATGGTTTACTCATGGGAAAGCGAAATATTTGGGCCAAAAAAAAGACATTGGAAAGCACTGGCCTCTAACCCATGTACTAGAAGGATTTGGGACAGTACTGTGATAGGTGGAAGTAGTCAATATGCTGAACTTATAGCAGCACATCAAGTCATCAAAATATAGCAAGGAGGACAGTGTCATATGTTCACTTGATTAATAGGTGGTAGCTAATGGCTTAGCTACATAGATGCCCGTGTAGAAAAATCAAAATTGGAAAATTCATGGGAAACAAGTCTGGGGCAAAGAATTATTGGAAGATATCCAGAACATGTATTTGCTAACTGACTTGTCAGTTTTTCATGTAGATGCTCACATGGCCCTCACCAGGTCAGAACGTGAGTACAATGCTCATGCCGATTTACTGGCAAAGATTGCTACTAACGTATTGTCCCTACTTTGACAACAACTGATGATCTGGTATTAGCAAAATGGGTCCAGCAAATGGCTGGTCATTTGGGGGTCCAGGCCACACACTGGTGAGCTCAAGATTGAGGTATTAGTAACTCTCATTCACTGTTAAAACAGATAGTAGAAGAATGTCACATATGTCAATTGGAAAAGTGGGGAACTGTTCCTCGGGTACTGACTGGAGAGATAGTAAGAGTAATGGTCCCAACCCAAATCTGGCAAATAGATTAAATTGGTCCACTACCAGAAGATAAAGGATGTGAATTTATATGTACTTGTATTGACACTTATTCAGGTGTATTAGTGGCTTGTCCTTATAAGAATGCAACACAGAAAAACACTTGTAAAACTCTAGATCTCATAAGTCTATATTATGCATATTAAAAGTGACAATGGGTCACATTTCAAAGATAAGGATATGAAGAGGTATTGTACACTAAACAATATTGGATTGATACATCATATCCCATATTATCCACAAGCATCTGGGTTAATTGAAAAAATGAATGGATTATTGAAAGAACAGTTAAGGAAGTTAAATTCCAATAATTCGTATCAACTTTGGGAGGATAATTTGTTCATGGCTTTATGTAATTTGAATAATAGACCATTGTGAGGAAGTATACCTCTAGCCAGAATGATGACCCTGAATCTGCAAATTAGAAAACAACAAACACATAAGATCCCAAATATTGAGCATTGCACTTTGAGGACAGATGTCCCAGCACCATAACCAGGAATGCCTGCTTCGATGGGGTATGATTTATATTGTTTAGATCATTTTTGGTTGGACAGAAATAAGAAAAATCTCCACTCGGGTATAAATAATAATCCCTAAAAATCATTTTGGACAGATTTTACCCAAGTCAGGATAGTAGCTAAAGGAATGCATGTATTGGCTAGAGTAATAGATTCTAATTATCAAGGAAAAATTATTGTGACATTGCATAATTTAGCTCAAGGGCCCATACAGATTGATAAAAATGATAGGATAGTTCAAGTGATTATCGCTCCTTGTAAAACAATACCACTTGTAAAAACTGACCCTCCTTCCAAAATAACTGTCAGAGGAACTGAAAGGTTTGCTTCTATGGAGAGAATAAAACTGGGAGTGAAAGTATGGGTAAAACGGAAGCCAGATTATGTTCCAAAGGCTGCAGAGATTATTGCACATGGGAGGGATAACACTGTAACTATTGTTTATTCTGGAGAAGATGACTACAAAATTGTACCCTTAACTCATTTATTCTACCGTGAGTGAGGCTACAATAGTCCAGTTATTTTCTCTTTACTTATTCTTGGCTTTTTGTCTGTTCACCTTGTTTGCTAGATTTGTTTCCATAGGCTTGATACGCTGTACCTGTAGATGCCTGATAGCTTAAGCTGGATGTCACCCCTTGTCCACAACTGTTATGCGTCACCCCTGGAACTGCCATCAAGTACATTAAGAACCGACCTCTCAAATTGGACCCCTTTGGAAAAGGACAGCTCTATGTCCAATTTCAGTAGCAAGTAGCCATGGAAGAAGTGACCTTCTCCCCTAACCCCAAGATTTTGGGGCCCCATTTTTTTGGGGATAGGGAATGATGAGGAGTTTGTATCCAAGTCCCACCCTAAAATATAGTTTTCTGTGTTTATTGTGTGCTATCCTTGTTATATTGTTGTAAAATTCTGTTGACACCAGTTATTTCTAATGTATTTTTGTCAAGTAAGGGACATGAAAGATCTTTGGGCCAAATGTGGCTATGGGATTTAAAGATCTTCCATGCCTCTTGAATTTGGTGATGTAGCAGGAAGAGGTGGGGCAAGATGAAACAGAAGCCAAGCTGGAGTGCATGCCATGAGTGAAAGTCTGGTGGTGGTGGCAGCAGCGGCAGCATGGAGGTGTGAACTCCTTCTTTTTCTGAGCCAGTCAGAATTTATGCTAAGGACTCTTGCTGAGGACTGTCAGGGAAGGGAACTGCAAGGTGCCAGAGCTACTGGGAGCATGCTTCCTAGATGCTGAGCAGTTGCCCTGAGTGAGGAGAGGAGGACCTTTGCCTGAGGTAGCCTGTTCTGTTTTGAAGTCTTGATAATATGGGTGTTTATTACATCTACTACATGTGCCAACTTCATAACTACTGTGATGGTTGTTAGTGGTATTTGAATAAATGTTCTAGCTTTATTCCCCATGTAGAAGGCCTGCTATATTTTGTGATTAATAACCATGGCAGCATATTTATAGTTACCTTAGGCATTTTGAATACTGCATTGTTGGTACAAAAATAGCAGATCTAGGAACCTGTGCTAGAAGCCATCCTGGGTATGCTAGGGTCCTTGCTGTTACAGTATAAGTAGAAGTTATAGTTAAGATATTTTTTGGCAACAGATACTTATTATGAAAATGTATCACTAATCATCAGTCATAAAACTGAAACTAATATTTCAACAAGATGGTGAAGTGGATAGAACAACAGACCTGGAGTCAGGAAGACACAACTTTCTAATTTCAAATTTGACTCTAAACACTTACTAGCTGTGTGACCCTGGTTTCCTCAGTTTCTTCATGTATCAAAAGAGCTGGAAAAGGAAATGGCAAACTATTTGAGTATCTTTGTCAACTAAATTCTAAATGGGAATATAGTGTCAGACATAATTGAATGATGACTGAAAAAGTTCTTCAAGTCGATGTGTAAACTTAAGGTGAATTCTACCATCAACAATACTAGATGAAAATCTGTATTTCAAATAATCTTGACAATTTAAAAATTTTTGCCCATCTTCTAGTAAAAAAAATATGTCTAATATGGCTGAGGAAGAATTGTATTTATCAGCTTTGCTGTTTTCTTATTTACTTTATTGTTAGTGTCATTATCAACCTGGATCTCAATAGATGCTGAAAAAACTTTTGACAAAATATAACACCCATTCCTATTAAAACACTAGAGAGAATAGGAATAAATGGAACATTCCTCAAAATGATAAAAAGTATCTACCTAAAGCCATCAGCAAGCATTATATGCAATGAGGATAAGCTAGAAGCATTTCCAATAACATTGGGTGTGAAACAAGGATGCCCATTATTAGCACTGCTATTCAACGTGGTACCAGAAATGTTAGCTTTAGCCATAAGAGAAGAAAAAAGAAATTGAAGAAATTAAAACAGGCAAAGAACAAACTAAGGTATCACTTTTTGAAGATTTTATGATGATATACTTAGAGAACTCAGTAAAATACTACTTGAAGTAATAAACATCTTTAGCAAAATTGCAGGATATAAAATAAAGTCACATAAATCATGGAAATTTCTATATATTACTAACAGAGCCCAAGAGAAAGAGATAGAACAAGAAATTCCCTTTAAAGTTACTGTAGACATTATCAAATATTTAAAGTCTGCTTGCCAGGAATTATATGAACACAATTACAATACATTTTTACCCAAATAAAGTCAGATCTAAATGAAAAAAAAAGATCAGTTGATCATTGGTAGGTTAAGTTAATATAATAAAAATTGACAATTCTACTTAAATTAATTTGCTTACTGTCATGCCTATCAAACTACTAAAATTATTTTATGGAGCTAGAAAAAATAATAACAAAATTCATCTTGAAGAAGAAAAGGTCGATAATATCAGGGGAATTAATGTAAAGAAGTGCTAGAGAAGGTGGCCTAGCCATACAAGATCTTAAATAATATTATAAAGCAGCAATTATCAAAACTACTTGGTATAGGCTAAGAAATAGAGTGGTGGATCAGTGTAATAGGTTAAGTACAGAATACACAATAGTCAATGACTATAGTAATATTCTGTTTGATAAACCCAAAGACCCCAGCTTCTGGCATAAGAATTCACTATTTGACCAAAAAAAAAACTGCTGGGAAAACTGGAAAACCATATGTCATAAACTGGGCATAGACCAATGTCTTACACAGTATATGACAAAAAAGTCTGAATGGTTGTCCAATTTAGACATAAAGGCTGATGCTATTGGCACATTAAGAGAGGAAGGGATAGTTTACCTGTGAGATTTATGGAGAACAGTGGAATTTTTGGCCAAACAAGTGATAGAGAACATTATGCAATGCAATATGGATAATTGTGATTACATTAAATTGAAAAGGTTTTGCATAAACCAAGCCAATATAATCAAGATGAGGAGTGAAGAAGAAAACTGGGAAAGCATTTTTTTATAATTAATGTCTCTGATAAAACCTCATTTCTAAAATATATAGGAAAATGAGTTGAATTTATAAGAATACAAGTCATTCTCCAATTGATAAATGATCAAAACATATGAAAAGGCAGTTTTCAGAGGAAAAAATTAAAGTCATTTATAGCTATATGAAAGATCCTCTGAAGCATTATTAATAAGAGAAATGCAAATAAAAACAACTCAGAGGTATCACATCATGCCTATCAGATTGATTGACATGACAAAACATGAAAATTATAGAAGCTGGAGAAGATGTGGGGAAATTGGAACACTTATACATTGTTGGTGGGGTTGTGAATTTATCCAACCATTCTGGAGAGCAATTTGGGACTATTCCCAAAGAGCTATCAAACTGTGCATACACTTTGACCCAGAACTACCCATTGTAAGACAGTACCCCAGAGAGATCATAAAAATGGGAAAAGGATCCACATGTACAAAAAATATTTATAAAAACTAATTATTGTTTACAATAAGTTATTTATAATAACTCTGTGGTGGTCAAGAACTGAATTTTGAGAGTATATCTATCAATTATGGAAAGGCTGCACAAGTTGTGCTATATGAATGTAATAGAATACTATTGTGCTATAAGAAATGATGAGCAGACAGACTTCAGAAAAAGCTGAAAAGACTTATATGTATTCATGCTGAGTGAAGTAAGCAGAACCAGAAGAACATGGTACAGTGTAACAGTCACATTGTGTGATGACTGACTTTGATAGACGTACCTCTCCTCAGAAATACAAGTACTTAAAACAATCCCATTAAACTCATGGTGGAAAATGCCATCCATATCCAGAGAAAGAAATATGGAATCTGAGCACAGATTAAAGCATGATATTGCTTTTTTTTTTGGTTTTGTTTTATATTTTCTTTTTCATGACTCCTTTCGTTCATTCTAATTCTTCTGTACAACATGACTAGTGTGAAAATGTCTAATAGCAATGTATATGTAGAAGTTATGTCAGATTGTCTTGGGTGGGGGAGATGGAGCCATAGAAAATTTAAAACTTATGGAAGTCATTGTTGAAAATTAAAAATAAATTAATTATTAAAAAGTTGGTCTATCTTCACTTGCTCGGTAGGCATATTTTCATGCCCCTTGTCTACCTTGTGAGGATTAGTTTAGTTAAAATTAATAAATCATGAATTCATTTACATTAAATGAGAAAATAGAATACATTTCAATATACTTAGACAGAATGAATGACTGCCCAATTGTCAACCCTTCCACGTTGTGGAACTCTCACTCTTTTCTGATATCCGATATGTGGACCAAATGTTGGCACTGGTATAAGTCCTTATTTTAAATATCAATAAAATTATCAGATTAAAATGAAAAAAAAATCTGCTCTTTTCTTTACCCCAACCTAATTGATCATATGGTATAGTCCCTGGGGTATATGTACCCCTATTTTGGAGATTACTGGCCTGGACGATACAATATGAACTGCATAGCCTGTAATGACATAAGAATCTTCACAATTTGATCTTAGAATTTAGATCAGAAAAAGAATAAAGAGTTCTAGTCCAGATGAGGAAACTGAGGCCCAAAGAAGGGGACTGAGTAAATCAAAATTACATGGATTAAGTGTAGAACTTAGTTGCAGTCTTTCATCTTCTGACTCCAAAGGTAGTGTTCTTTCCAATGAGGTGTCTAAGAAAGTTGAAAGATTTTTAAAATTATGATAACAAAATGGCTCTGACTTCAAGTCATTATATTGAGAACCTGAAATAACCTCAGACATCTTCTAGTACAACTTATCTATGACTATCAATGACTAACTTTTTTTTCCCCCTAGTAGTAGAGTCAGGTAAACTCTAAATATTTAAATGGGAGAGGATTCAAATAAACCCAAATATTCTCACTTCAAATATATGCATGAAGGGTCATTGATTTAGAGTTGCAATGCATCTTTGAGTTCATCTATCATAACCTCCAATTTTATAAAGATAAATTAAGCTACTTGTCCAATGTCATCAAAGAAGTAAGTTGCAAAGCAGGGATTTGAATTATGTCTTATTGAACATCTTTAGGTTTCCTATCTTATGAAATATTTTTTGAACAAAATATGCCATTTTATTTTGTATCTGTTATGGAGGGCTGTAGATCAGTGGATTAAAATTTAGATAATTACAGGGGCCCCTAAACTAAACCTAAGGATCCCTGAGTTCTGAATATTTACTTAATTTTACAATGTAGTGTTATCTCAGTGTTATTGTATTTCTAGTTATTTTGTTAACTGCTTCTCAGTTACATTTCAAATGGATCCAGTTGTACTCTGGAGTATAGGGGGACATATACAGTCTGAAAATCATGTGTATGACAGGTCTCTTATAAATTATTCCAGGCAGATATTTTAATAGTTTTTTTTTTCTAGCAAAACTATTCTTTTAGACGCTAAATACATTGTCCTTCAAAAAGTCTTGTACTCTGACTTGAAGGACATACTGGATTCTCCAGAGCTCTCTCAGTCTCATACAAGATCATTTTCTGATTTCACTTAATTCTACCATCTTTCCTTTGTTAATTATTTCAAATACTTCCTATATATAGCTTACCTATACATAGTTAATTGTATCTTTTGTACCCCATTAGACTGAGCTCCTCAGGAGCAAAGACTTGTATCCTTTCTTTCTTTCTTTCTTTCTTTCTTTCTTTCTTTCTTTCTTTCTT